>NC_092859.1:134270340-134288947 GCF_032062135.1 Pyxicephalus adspersus | reverse complement strand
TTTATTTTTTTTTTCTACTAGGTCTTATTTTCGGGGTAGGTCTTATATTAGGGCAGGTTGGGGGAAAAGTGCTAGGTCTTATTTTCGGGGTAGGTCTTACTTTCGGGGAAACACGGTATGTGTGTCACACTTTTTCTAATATATTGAGTTTGACCGCATTTAGGCTTGATTACGGCTAAGTTATGTTTAGTAAGGGAAACACAGTTGCAATGAAATACTATAAAAGAACACGTTTGCTGTTATACACATTAGTTGGACAATAAAGGCACACCTGCTTTAACAATGGATTTAAATATTTTTATACATATTTTGGCCATCCAGGTCAAAGTAATGGGGTCTCCTACAAGCCCACCTCTTGATCACTTTATATTCTTCTATGTTTGTGCCTGGCTGCTTGTGTCTATGAACCAACATCCTATACACTTAATTGGGATTTTGCTATAGCAGTATGGGTACACCTTGCAGCTCAGATAATGAGAACAACATTGGAGGGGCAAGTGGGCCTGCAAGGGAGCCTGACCTTTGTGTGAAAGACTCTCCTAACCCTTACTTTGAATATCATTTAACCATTGCTGAAACAGGTCAGGGAAGATCATGGAAGGACTGTTGCATTGAATGCACATTAACACAATGGTCCTGCTTTATTTACGCTCCCCAAAAAATAAACTATCTTGAGAGATGTGTGTTCTCCCATGATAGTCTATCTTCTCCAGTCCTGGAGAGCTTTGATAAATAAGGCCCAATAATTTGGTATATCAGAAAGCATTTTAGGTTGTTGTCCGATGCCAGTCAGTAAACTGCAGAAGATAGGAAACCCTCCTCTGCTCCTGGCCTCCCACCAGCATCCCCCAGCTCATTCCCCCCATTGCAGTGAGGTCTCGCCGAGTGTGGAAACAGCTCACCATGCAGTGCTGTCTCACAGAAGGCTCCAGGCTGCAGCAGGTTCTGCTTTCTCTCCTCCGCTCCCGGCCTCCCAGCAGCACCAAATCCCACCAATCTTGCAGCAAGGTTACGATACAATTTACCATGCAGTAATGTCCCACAGCAGGTTCCAGGGCAGCTCTGTTTTCTTTCCTCCACTCCTGCATATAGTCACAGGAAAGCTAATGTGGGCCACATAAAATGGCCAGGTGGGCCAGATTCGGCACGCGGGCCTAGTGTTTCACACCTATTCCTAAAACTCACATGGCCACATCTCTATTATGTCAGATATTGTCACGGATAATAGGGGTGGGGAGGAAAACAGAAGGATAAATTCAAGGGATTAGGCCTTCAAAGGCTAGGGCGAAGGAAACAGTCACACCCTACAGTCACCCTAACCTAGCCCTGACTCCTGTGAATATTAATATCCCATGAGGGAACCTAGGACCTAGTAGCCTTGAATAGCCCTAGGAATAGTGACTGGGTTTGAGACTACTGGTTCTTTGCCTGATGAAAGAACCAGTGTCTCCCTGAGGCCTAGTAACAACAAAAGAACAACAAAACACCAAAAGTAGTTCAACTTATCTTAAAAAGCATATCGAGGAACAGGAACCCTGAAGAGGACAACACACCAGCTCTTCACATCCCAGAAGTGAGAGAAGTGAGGCCAGACTAAATGGAGGAGCAGTAATGACCACCAGTTGCAGCTGATACAAGGGTTGTGGTCATTACAAACAACAACACAGAAACAAGTAAAAACAAAGACACAGTCAGATAACCTCACGTGCAGCTTGTCTCACAGGTCTTCTAACCTGAGTCACTGAAGGGACCATGACAGTACCCTTTCTACGGGTGGCCTCCGGACACCCAGGGCCGACCTTATCCGGATTAGCCCTGTGGAAAGCTTTCACTAGGTGACTAGCATTACCGTTGGTTGCTGGAACCCACATTCTCTCCTCCGGACCGCAACCCTTCCAGTGAACGAGATACTGGAGGGATCTGCGGAGAATTCGGGAGTCCAGTATCCTGGCGATACAATTCTAAAATTCTAGATAAAATTCTAGATTACTGTCCACCATGACAGGAGCGGGAGGCAAGGAGGACGGTTCCGCAGGTTGGACATATCCCTTCAACAGTGATTTGTGGAACACATTATAAATGTTTAAAGCCTGTGGAAGTTCGAGACGAAAGGCAACTGGGTTAATAATGGCAGAGATCTTATATGGACCAATAAACCTTGGACCCAACTTCCAATAAGGTACTTTCAACTTAATGTTTCTTGCGGACAGCCACACAGAATCACCCACTCTTAGGTGCGGACAACTCAGACGTCTCTTGTCAGCCATACGTTTATACTTGTTGCCCATCTTTTTAAAATTATTTTGAATTTTCCGCCAAATAGATGACAAATAAGAGGAAAATCTTTCCTCTTCAGGAATGACTGAAGTCTCAGTACCAGAAAATGTGCCGAATTGCAGATGAAACCCATATGCCCCAAAAAACGGCGACTTATCAGTGGACTCCTGCCCACGGTTATTTATGGCAAACTCGGCCAAAAACAAATATGAAGACCACTCCTCCTGATTCTCTGAGACAAAACATCTCAAATAAGTCCCCAGATTCTGGTTAGTGCGTTCAGTCTGTCTGTTCGACTGAGGATGAAAGGCTGAAGAGAAGGACAATTGTACCCCCAGACGAGTGCAGAATGCCTCCAGAATCTGGAAACAAACTGAGTCCCCCTGTCAAACACCACATCCGAGGGAATAACGTGTAGCTTCACGATGTTATCAACAAACACTTGTGCTAGGGTTTTAGCATTAGGTAGCCCTGACAATGCAATAAAGTGTGACAAATTACTGAAGCGATCAACAATCAGTTGATCGGGTTTTCCTGAGGAATTAGGCAAATCAGTGATAAAATCCATGGATAAATGAGTGCAAGGTCGGGATGGGATTGACAACGGAAGTAGTGATCCAGAAGTATGTGTCACCTTAGCAAGAGCATAAGTACTACACTACAAGTACTACACGCTGACACATAGCCCTCAACACATTTACGCAATCCTGGCCACCAGAATCTACGAGAGATGAGATCGACCGTGGATCTGTTCCCAGGGTGTCCTGTAAGGACTCTACAGTGATGTTTCTCGAACACCTTGTGTCGTAATTCGTAAGGAACAAACAACTTCCCCGAAGGACAAGAATCCGGTGCATCTCCCTGGGCCTCCAATACCTTTGCCTCAAGATCGGGATAAAGGGTGGATATTACTACCCCTTCAGACAATATTGGACCAGGATCTTCTGAATCACCCCCCCCCCGGAAAGCTACGCGACAAAGCGTTCGCCATGACGTTCTTAACCCCAGGGCGATAGGTGACAATGTAATTGAACTTGGTAAAAAAACAACAACCATCTGGCCTGTTTTAGGTTCAGACGTTTAGACGACTCCAAATACGCCAGATTTTTGTGATCGGTAATTACCGTAATAGCATGAATCGCTCCTTCCAACCAATGACGCCATTCCTCAAAAGCCAACCTAATGGCCAGCAACTCTCTATTACCTACGTCATAATTGTTCTCTGCATTAGAGAGTTTTTTAGAGAAGAAAGCACATGGGTGCCATTTACTAGGTGAAGGACCCTGCGTTAAGACTGCTCCTACCCCTACTTCAGATGCGTCAACTTTCACAATAAATGGTTGTGACAAATCTGGTTGCATCAGTATAGAAACAGAAGCAAAACACTCTTTAACAGCTGAAAAGGCTTGTAATGCCGCATCCGACCAGACTGAGAAATCTGAGCCTTTCCTCGTCATGTCCGTTAAAGGTTTAACCACAGTCGAGTAATTTAAAATAAATTTACGGTAGTAATTGGTGAACCCCAAAAATCGCATAGGTGCTTTCAGATTTTCAGGTTGATCCCAGTCAAACACCCCACGGACCTTTTCAGGATCCATACAAAAACCTGAAGATGAGGTTAGGTACCCAGGAACTGCACCTCCGGAACTGCAAAAACACACTTCTCCATCTTCGCATACAATTTATTCTCTCTAAGGATCTGTAACACTTGCTTCGCTTGATCCTGATGAGTCACCATGTCTGGAGAATAAATTAGTATATCATTCAGATATACCACAACAAACCTGCCCACCAGATGATGAAAGATGTCATTAATGAAATGTTGAAAAACCGCAGGAGCATTGGTTAACCCAAAAGGCATGACCATATTCTCAAAATGACCCTCAGGGGTATTAAAAGCCGTCTTCCATTCATCCCCCTCTCTGATCCCTACCAGATTATATGTCCCTCTCAAATCCAATCTAGAGAACACCTTGGCGCCGACAATCTGATTGAACAAATCTGGGATTAAAGGAAGGGGGTAAGGGTCACGGACAGTAATACGGTTAAGCTCACAGAAGTCCAAACATGGCCTAGGAGTTCCATCCAAAGAGACTGTCAGATAACCTCACGTGCAGCTTGTCTCACACATCTTCTAACCTCAGTCACGGAAGGGACCGTGACAGATATCCTATAAATCAGTGTTTCTCATCCAGGGTTCCTGCAGAGGTTGCTGGGGGTTCCTTGAGCAATGAGCAATTTCTGCCTCTCAGGTCAGTTTAGGTGACACCAATGATCTTTTTGGACTATCTATAGGGTTCATATTCTTCCCAATGGCCTGCAATGTAGGAAGAATTCTTTTTGTAAGGATGGCATGACATTCTTCCCACTGACCACCATGCTACCGTAATTTACTGTGAACTTTGAGTATAGTAATTATATAAGGGATTCTTGAAGACCTGAAAGTTATTTCTAGGTTCCCCATGTTAAGATGGTTGAGAAAGGGTTTCTATAGACAGAACAAGCCGTAGCAAATGCATTTTTCCACAAAGAGTTAAAATATTCCTTCTTTATTTAATGCAGTAAGAACAGACAATATTGTAAGCAGTTACAGAAGCTGACATGTTATTATTTTCTTTCTTGAATACCACAATGTGGTTTGAATTACAGTGAGATCACAGTGTTTTCAATTTCCTCATTAACAATCTAGGAGTTATATTATGGATCATGGTGGAAAGATGCACTCACAAAACACGCTTTACTTTCTCTTGTTAAACATTCAGGCAGCAAAGGAAATGTTTAGCTGAGTTACATGTTCCAGTTGTAATACTTCCTGAACCATTGGTATTATTTATGTGTTTTTATTTATGTAACTCCTCACATGTTCTGAATTTGTGTGGAATAGGCGGCAGTGCAGAAAGAATTCATGAGTTCAGAAAAAGTCCCTATTAACTACATTAAAAATCTGTGTGCGACTTCAGTGCTCTATATAATGGGGGAAATGATATGCAGGCAATAAGTGTGCATCTTTGGTCAACCCACAGGTCCACTTTAAGGCATAGTTTGGTTAAGAAAATGGAGAAAGACCACACTTTGACAATATTTGGAGCTTGGTTTACTCTTCTGCAGGCTGGTGATGTTTCTAGAAATGTATTGCTGTACTGGGCCAAAATTACATAACCTCCCCAGTGGTAACCCTGAGTGTGGCTCGGGGTAAAAAAAAGATGCTAAAAGCAGTAACCCCCGAGCCACACTTGGGGTAGCTAAAACAACGAAAAAACAATAGTAAATAGAGCCTTACCTGGTCCACCGGCACCCTTCTTCGTGATCCCTGTCCTCTCGCATCCTCTGGCCAGCGTCCTCTGCATCTGTAACCGGGAGTTCCCAGTGACATTGGTGCATGCGGCCATTGCGTTGGGGGAGTGGGGGGAATTTGAAATTATTTTGTATTGCATTCAATACAAAAAAAAACTGTATTGAATGCAATACAGTGGATTTATTTGTCTAAAGGCAGTACATTGTCTTTCATGAAAATTTGTTGTTAATGTTGTTAAAATTAATATAAAAGTACGAGTATAATATATTTTTTTTTAATTCATTTAATTTATTATTTTAGCATTGTTTTGTGTTTAAAATTTTATTATACTAAATATAATATTACACTCTAAAATAAATTTTCATGAAAAACAATGTACCGCTTTTAGGCATATAAATCCAGGCAGAAATGAACCACCCAGGAAGTTAATAGGCTAGGACTCCTTTTTAAATTAACACCAGCCATGCCTTAGAGGCTACCCTTATATACTCATTTCTGAAAATTCAATTTGTCTAGATTTTTTTTGGCTTTAGAACGGATTGAAGTTGAACATTGTGCTTTTGGTAAAGAAATGGTAGCAGGTAGGTTATCGAAAAATTGACTTTATAGGTTTCCATTGACATAAAACAATTTATTTTCTAACTGTATATTGAGCAACACATTCTCAGTTCTGAGTACCTTACCTAAGGCAAACTTTGAGAGGATGCCATCCCCTTCTTTAAGGGCTTATTTTTAGGTCTAACTTTCAGAGCCCACTAAAGAAATAGGCAACTCATTTATATAAATACAGTGTGCCGTACTTAGTGGAATACAGATGCCCAGCAGCAGCGTATGCATGTGATTGGCCCTACTGATGATTAATGAGATGTCTACTGATGATTAATGAGATCATCATTCTTGCCATATAGGAAGTGCGGCCATCATTTCCACTATATATGTAGCCATCGTATCTTCAAACAGCAAGTGCACCCATTATTTTCTCCCCTGTTACACATGTAGCCATATGTAGCCATCACTTCCCAAATATTACTTATACATTAGATTGTGGGCCCCGTTGAGGGACAGTTAGCGACATGACTTTGCAAAGCGCTGTGTAATATATTGGTGTTATATAAATACTGGATAATAATAATAATATGTCACTGGGTAGCTTTCCTTAAGTCATTTACCAGGTCAGACGCATAAAAGAGAATTTACAAATTCTGAATACAAAGATTACATATCCTAATATTTATTGTACATTAATAAATCCAACTGAAAGTGCTGCCAGTTGGCCCTGGCTGGTTACATAGCCCTGTTTTTTTTGGCAATTGTTCAAACAGGTTCAGCTGATCCTCCAGCCTGGTATAAGCTTTGCAATGTTATCTGTATTTTCTTTGCACTTACAAAGAAGCATTTTTGACTTTTCATGCCTGGGAGCTGCATCACCACCTTTTCCTTATCACAAGATTGTCACTTGAGGATAGAAGCTCCTGTGTACAATTTCGGTATGATGTGGGTGTTGGGACAAAGTAAACTCTTTATACATGTTCAGGAGTTATATTGTTGCTGTTGGCCATTTGAGATGGCCTAAAACTTTTGCACCAGAAGCAAACACAAAGAAGATATCAAAGATAACAATGGAGTGACTAGGAGAGCATGGATTATTCATCCCAGGAGTAGATCACTTTAGGACCGCGATAGGCAAACTACGGCCCGCAGGCCGTATACTACCCAATAGGGATGTTTCTCCAGCCCTGGCCGGTGCCACCCTGAGCTGGGTCAGAAGAAGGACCCCGCAGGCTCAGATCTGTGATGGGAGAGTGGGCGGGGTTATGTCATCATAACGTCACGTTCAGTAACATCATGATGGCATAACCCTGCCTATTCTCCCATAGGCCCAGCCCCTCTGTCAAATTTTTTTTCAGATTGTGGCTTCTGAGTCAAAAAGTTTGCTCACCCCTGCTTTAGGAGGTAAGTGTGCCATAAAGTGCATATTATGTAAACAGCCACAAGGACCCACAATGTGTTCTTCTTGAAGAACTGACCTACAGCAAGTGTCAGATTGGCAGTGTCAGGGAAAATTAAAGGAAAATCTAATCTGCAGACCTGTATTTGTGACCTAAAGTTACTGGATCAGCATAACAGCCAGGGAAATAGTATTTTAGAAGGTCAGGAATGGTAGCCAACATTTTTCCCTACAGCACATTTTCTGTTACCAAATAAACTATGTATTTGAAGACGTAAAGGTTGGATCAGTTTACATAAAAAGAAATGTATTAGAGATAAAAATAATCCTAAATACTAAACATGTAAATGTCCCCAACTGTTCCTGCTTTTAAAAGCTTGTAAGCAAAGTAATGTTTAGTTTTTGTGTAGTGTGGAACAGGATCAGAGGTTTTCAGTATATCTGTGTAGATATGCGTAAGATCTTTTTTTAAATTGCCGCTGGGAAATACTATGAAAGGGGCTGTCTGGCATTTCTCACCCGTCTTGATGATTGCCGCTTTTTTGTTCCTGCTGCTAAAGGAGGGTGTGTTAGAAAAAACCTGGCAATTGATGAGACTTGATTCTGATTCTTATATGTTGCTTTTTCAAGCATATCAAGACCCAGAAATAAAATATTACAGCCTGAGAGTCATTAGACGTGATGGCAGCATTAGTTTTCTTTTTTCAGGTTTTTCCCCTTGATAAATACCCGGGGAACTGCCAGTAACACACTTCTTGTGAAATCATTCACTATACTGTATCTTTGGAGTAGCAGCTTTGCCACCCGAGGACACATTATAACTGGGTATTGTGTGCTGCAATATTCACCTGTACAGAAGAAGTAAGGAGCTCAGACTGTTGTGTAGTGTGGTCATGAAAGACAATGTACCGCTTTTAGACATATAAATCCAGTGCATTGCATTCAATATAGTTACTTTGTTTTGAATGCAATACAAAATAATATAAAATTCCAGCTGCACCCCTAGTGACAGCCGCATTCACCGATGTCACCAGGAACTACCGGGGAACATCAGCGCACTTGGTAGGGGACAGATCGATAAAGAAGATCTGGTCAGAGGATGGCAGGAGCCTGGAGGACGCCAGAGGATGTCCACGGGACAAGGTAAGTGTTTCTTTTTTAAACTACCCCAAGTGTGGCTCAGGGTTACCTCTTTCAGATGTTTTTTTTTACCCTGAGCTACACTTGGGGTTACCGTTTAGGAGGTTTAGGACTGTTGTCCAGTGAATAAGCCTCTCACCATGACAGAAGAACCTCTTTAAGAGACTTGATTCTGATTCTTTTTCTGATATGCAAATATTTCTTATATGTTGCTCTTTCAAGTATATCAAGACCCAGAAATAAAATATTACAGCCTGGGAATCATTAGATGTGATGGCAGCATTAGTTTTCTTTTTTCAGGCTTTTCCCCTTGATAAATACCCGTTGATCTGCCAGTAACACACTTCTTGTGAAATCACTCATTATACTGTATCTATGGAGTAGCAGCTTTGCCACCCCGGGACACATTATAACTGGATATTGTGTGCTCCATTATACACCTGTACAGAAGAAGTAAGGAGCTCAGACTTTTGTGTAGTGTGATCTGGGCTATAAATACATGTAACACAGAACATCTCTTTTACTGTTTTCTATTAATCATATTTAGTAAAAGCTGTATATAGTGTTTTAGATACACAAAGTACTCTTGCTGTAGGCATGCGTGGGCTCCACCTGTCTCCACCAAAAGGCCAAGGAATAGCAAAATGAAAAATCAAAGGTGGACATGTAACATTTCCTTTCTCTCTATTTTATGGTAGCAGACGGGGGACAGATCGATAAAGAGGACCCAGCCAGAGGATGGCAGGAGCCTGGAGGACGCTGGAGGATGCCCTTTGGACAAGGTAAGTGTTTATTTTTTTAGCTACCCTGAGTGTGGCTCGGGGTTATCGCTTTCAGCTGTTTTTTTTCACCCCAAGCCACACTCGGGATTACTGCTCAGGAGGTTGAAGACTGTTGTCCAGTGAATAAGCCTCCCACCGTGACAGAAGAACCTCTTTATTTTACTGGAGTTTTGTATTGCCTATAAGAGTGTTTCTCAACCTTTTTAACATGGGGGAACCCTTGAAATAACGTTCAGCGAACCTATTTGCCGGAGAGAAAACATTTTCAGAAGCCAAGCTGGGTGATCCAGCAAACCTGGAATGGATCTGGTCCAGGATTCAAAACATTTGCTAGCAAATAGCAAATGATTTTTAAAAACCCTTTCCATGTTTTCTGGATCACCCAACTTTACTTCTGAAAGTGTATTCTCTCCAGCCTTGGAGAACTTTAATAAATCAGGGCCAATGTATCCACAGCTTACAGTATATTAGTATGATGGTCAGTGGGAAGAAACGCACTCTTACAGATAAATAAAAAGTTAATTGGTGCCGGCTAAACTAAACTGAGCGGCACAAGCTGCTCATTACTCAAGGAACCCCTAGCAACCTCTTATGGAACCCTATGCTTCCACAAAACCCTGGCAGAAAAACACTGATCTAGAGTGTCTATGGACCCATATTTTGCTAAAAGTCTTGAAGCTGTTCACAATCCAATTCCTATAAACAATACCACACAATAAAATGTATTGTCTTCTAGAGTGAAATACAATCCCCCTTCTACTATTCCTAGTGCCAGGACACGAAGCAAGTTATGCCTTCATGTCTATGTTTATTTTATGGAGCGCCACAAGTGTACAGAAAGTGGAGTACAATGTAACAAATCAGACAATAACAGTCATACCAAAGCATTCCATTCATAGAGTGAGATCCTCAGGCTACGTGCTGAGCTTATAGTAGACATCAACATTAAATCATTTCTAATGCTAATAAAATTATTTAAAACTTCAGGTTTAATCATATGTAGTATTCCAGTATGAAATATAAACAGTCTAGTACAGAGAGGAATGAAATTACAACACTTCATGATATAACCAAGCACCGAGGCCAGAAAGCCTATGGAGAAATTTTAAGTTCACTGAGCACAAATGTGGATAAAATGCTGGCATTATAGTAAAAATATTTTAATGTAATATCAAATGCAGGAAGCCAAGATTAATACTGCCCCATATTCTTGTAGTGCGGATGCCTGGCTGACCAGGGGAAATATTTAGAATGTTTTTCAACCAGGGTTCCATGCAAGTCTAGGATTCACCCAGAAGTTGCTGGGGGTTGTTTGAGCAATTTGAACCTCTCAGGTCACTTTAAGTGACACTAATGATTATATTGGACTAACTGTTAAGCTGCATAAACACATGCAATTATTGTCGTTGGAAAGGATCTTTCACGATGCATGAATGAGTGCTGTACATACAGATCCTTTCGACTCTATGGGCAGGGGAGGGGGAGAATGACCGAGTGGTACCCTGCTGCACGCTCTCCCTGTTCGCTTCCATTAGGATCGTTCGTCGTCCATCGTCCGTGGATCGGTCAGGACGGTCGTTCGGACGATGGACGACGGGTGATGTACACATGCCAGACTCTTGTCCAATATCGTCCCTGAGCCGATTATCGGGTGAGAACTATTGGATGTGTGTATGAAGCTTAAGGCATTCTTCCCGATGGCCAGCAACGTAAGAAGAATTTATGCAACTGACCATCATGCTAATGTACTATGAGCTGTGAATATGGTCATTATATGAGGGGTTCCCAGAAGAAAGTTATTTTAAGGGTTACCCCAAGTCAAGAAAAGCTGATATAGGGAGGCACCTGTATACCCTCATTCACAATTTAGGAGGGGAACCAGTTTCAAATTGTTTAGAGTAATCCAGTACAATAAGCTTCAGCAGCCTTTCCTGTATTCCCTTAAAGCAGAACTAAACCTGAGCAACCTATCAATATTCCAGCTCAGTGTGCCATCATCTTTCTTTCTTTCTCTTCTTCCTCCAACAGACGATTTTCCCCCATTGCATGATTGGCTGTGCGGGAATAACATAACAAGCAGGCAGGAGTTCATTTATTCTGGCACATGCAAGGGAATGTGGGGTTTTCTGGCAACCAAAGCTGATGCTTTGCATGAGCAGCTCAGCTTTGATGCTGGAATCATAGAGCACTCGGGCACGTAAGACACATTATTGCTGAAAGGACATCGCCTGTTCCTTTCTGCAATAATGGCCTGCCTGATCATTAAAACGTAAAATCCCAAATCAGATTGGCTTGATTAGTAGCAAACAATGTTCTGGCAAACCCAGAATTTCGGGTCTATTTAGTTTATCAAATATATCAGTGCAGAATTATGCAAATAGACACGCATGGTGCTGATGTTTGGTTACTAGTATAATATAAGCTAATATAATAATATATTAATATGATTGTAAATGATTTTTTCAAGTGTTAAATTTTTGTGTTAATTCTGTTCTAAATTTCATCTATTATATGGAACGTTGTTTTGAATAATGGCTTAACTTTACAATATATTGATTTTATAGAATAACCTAAATTTTTGTGAAAGTTGAAAATGCATGAAATGATGATCTCATGTTTTATATTATATGCTCTTTCTTTTTAGAATCTACTTTAAACAATGCATTATGTGCTAACACATTCTCCACACAAGTGCAATCTCTTCCTGAACTTATATGTGTAACTTTTTGCCTGTTAGCAATTATCTTGAGTGCACAAACCATTCATTCATTAAGTGGAAAAAAAACACACATAGACCCAGCACATTGGTGCCTTGTACATGTCAAAGCATTTTGGATTTAGCAATACTACGTCAGCCACAAGAGATGAACTCCTGGGCAAGTGGCGTACTAAATATAACTCTGCAATATTTTTAAAAGGAACTGAAGTTTGTGATATGGCAGATTTTTTTTTTTTTTTTACGTAAGGGTCAACTCATTCAACTCATCAACTCAACTCATTTGTCATTCTGACAAATACAAACACATGCGCACACACATATATATTGCATGGATAATAGTAATTTTACTACTATTTACCCGTTTCTGTTCTGAGAACAAAAAAACATTGCAACAATTGAAAAGATGACATTGAGTGTACAGATTGGAGTCCAGCAACTTTTAGATTGTAAGCTCTTCCGGGCAGGGTCCTCTCCTCCTCCTGTGTCACTGTCTGCATCTCTCAGTCATTTGTATGTAAAGCGATACGTAATATGTTGGCGCCAAAAAAATACTGTTTATTATTATTAATAATAATAATAATAATAATATTATTAATATTAAAAAGACAACTGATGTAAATATATATATATATATATATATATATATATTATATATATTTCTATAATATAATATAATATATATATATATAGTTCTATAATTCTGTAGACACACATATTTTATACATATATTCATATATTTTTTTCCTCTGAACCTGAAGGCTAAACCAATGGGGTAAATGGTTGTACAACTATTTTAAAAACATGCCAGTACTTAGGGACATTAGATTGTGAGCTCCTTTGAGGGACAGTTAGTGACATGACTATGGACTTTGTACAGCGCTGCGTAATATGATGGCACTAAATAAATACTGTGTAATAATACTAATAATTATAATACTTTCTGGAAAGAGCTACTATAGGATATTATTATTATATTATATTATTGGCCCTTTCAGCACAACATACTGATCTAAGCCCAATTCAAGGGGCTCACCTTTGTAGCTCCACTATGATAGCCAGGCACTGATGTATTCCTTATGTCCCCATGGCCAACTGTCTTATGCATACCACCAGTAACACTTTGGAACCTTTATTATATAAGAGAATGTGTCTCAGAAATTCTCCAATTACATTTATGGTTAGCTGTATGCTTCCAGTTCTGCCTTAGGCCATATGTTGGCTAAATTAAAGTTTGGGGCTTATGGCCAGGAAGTGACAGAATAAAGTTGCTAATTGAAACTTAAGAGAATGAAGTGGTATACTTGAAAATCTGTCTTAGAAGATGTGACATTTTCATACATGAGGGTTTGTAGGTCAACATACACATTCCATTACCAAATGTAGACTTGGAAATGCAAACAAGGGAAAAGTTTGGTATTTGCTGGAGTTAAAGAATAAAAACACAATGCAACAACATATATTATAAATATATTTAAGAAATATATGTGGTTACTTCCCAACCCTCATCTTACATTTTTACAATTTTCTGAATATTGTAGCGTGTTTAACGAATAACCATAATAAAGAATTATATATTTGATATTTACAATGCGAAACAGAATGCTTTTTAGGAATAGGAAAGTAATTCTTTTTCCATAAATATTCTGTGGTTTTAATTGGTATATTTTTATATGGATTAATTTTTTCTTCTTAAAGAACTGCATTTAATTATGACTGTATAGTATGATGCTAGAAGGGAACTTAATGCTTAGACAAATATCAGCCCCCACTTAACTCTGCGGAAGCAAGCTCTGCTGGAGCCTTACCAAGTAGAGGGAAGGATAGCTAACAACATATTTGTGTAATGTCATCAACTCCAATATTACCCTAAAGTGGTGGTAATGTTAAACTAAAACACATTTGGGGGGCGGATTCTTAAACTCTTGGCCTGTGAAATTGTTGCTTTTCCAAAAACCTTGATGCACTGTATTATTTTCATAAATGTTTCTCTTTCAGTACCCGGCATCTTTTAAATGAAAGAAGAAACCGATGTTTAGCTTTTTTTTTCTAGATGAGTACAGAATTATATGCTACATGTAATGCTTTATTAAACGTTTACCAACAGAGCCCTTTTTAATCATATTCATCATGTTATGATGTCGGTACCCTCAGGAGGCGTCCACATGGGTCACTGTAAGCTTCCAGTAAGTGTTTTGAATGATGTTGGCCATAATGAAACTTAGAGGGGGTGGCAGTAGGCAGCAGCAATAAAAAATTTGGTGGGCAGCGTTTGTTCTATGGGTGAAGGGTGTTTAAAAAAAAAAAGAAATCTTGTAATTAGTTTTAAATAGAGTAGGAAAGGCTTATAACCTCTTTCAGGCGGTTATGCTATCTGTATGCTTGCTAGGGATTTACCTTCTCTGTTTCTCTCATTGATACTCTAAAGCAGTGGTTCCCAACCTTTTGGACATCACGGACCACTAAATTTACAGACTCTGGACCACGGGGCGCGGTGTGTCACTCAAAGGGGAAGAAACTTCCCCCAGAGTGACGTCATGATACTAGAACTCGCCCACTCTCCCATCGTAGGTCTGAAAGTAGGCCCGCCCTGAGCCTGCAATGCATACGGGAGACATGGTCCGCCGCTCTGGCAAGTGCACCCCCCCACGCAGGGTCCTTCTCCTGACCACGCTGGGGGGCGCGCAGGCCAGAGCCGAGAACCACCAAAATTTTCTCACGAACCACAGGTTGGGGACTGCTGCTCTAAAGCAGTGTTTCTTAAACATAGGGAAACCTCAAAAAAAATTTTAGGTCTTCAGTGAACCCCTGCTATATTAACTATACCCATAGCTCACAGTATCTTAAAATGATAGGTAATTGGAAAAATGTCTCTTACATTTCTGGTCATTGAGAAGGTAACACCCTTACAGATAAGCAAAAGGATAAATGGAATCTGTTAAACTGACTTGAGAAGCACAAATTGGTATTGGTTAAGAAACCACTAGCAACCTCTGGAGGAACCCTGGTTGAAAAACGGAGATCTAAAATGGTGGGAAATCCAAACATGGATAGCCACAGCCAGAAAAGAAGGGAAACCTAAATTCTATTCAATTCCAAATCCTCAATCCTCTTTGTATTTGGCTTTTGTAATTGGCTTAGCACCTCTCCAGAATTTGCAAACAATGTACTAATTTCTACCAGTAATCCTTTTGCAGAATATTTACAGATTTGTTTAAATTCATTTTTAAGTCTAAGATAATTTTCTTTGTTGATTGAATGATTGTGTTACTTTATGTAAAAATTCTACTGAAAGGAATGGAACTAACATGTAAAGCATACCAAATGAATTATACTAAAACCTTTCTATTTATTCTACACAGTGAATGGAGCCCAGTTTGTCTGTGTTCTCTGCACTCCACACATCTGGAACGGGTATTCTGGATGACAGGCAGACACTCATAATTAAATAAACATTTCTACAAGTGTGGTGACTGTGCTGCTCAGAGGTAAGACCCCTTCCTTTTAGGTGGAAACTGCCAATTCCTATGCTAAGACTCTAGTCATTTATGTCATGACTGATGGATTCAATCCACAATATTAAAAAAGAAATCGAATTGCTAAAAGTTAAAAGTAATTTTGAAAGATTTATGCATTTAAGAAAGTTTGATAGATTCTTTAAAAATTGTATACAGAACAAGCAGAACGATATACAGATATTAGCAAACCTACTTTGAGAGGCTGGAAATATTTGCAGAATTCTACCTTTTCTGTATCATAGGAGTATGAAGGAATTGGTTTACAGCAAGTGAGAAGTTTGTAAAAAGAAAAGAACATAGGGAAGTGAATGAAATAGTGAATAGTGCCTTAAAAATAGAAATTTGTGAGGCAGTCATCCCATGTGTGAATCTTTTAGCTCCAGGGGAGGCAAAGCCAACAGTGCTACTGGGCTCTTGGACACCAAACACTGTTAGTTTGATAGTTCAGTCCTGTACAGCGCAGGGGATGTCTAGGCAATGTAAAGAGAGAGGAAGTGCTCTCACTTTACCTACAAACCTCCAAGCATAACACCAATGGCTGGTGCCACTTCTGCCTCTGCCTTGGCCTGATAATGTAACTATTTAGCAGGGTTCTTTTGGTTTTACCCCAAGTCAGTGTATCCCCTTTAAAAATTTTAAATAAACAGGTCCCTTTCGCAGAAAGGGACAGGGAATGTCCCACAAAATGTATTCTTACCCCCCTGATTGCTGTCGAAACTAACTGATCCGTGCATACCTTTGGCAATCCCAGCATCCCTTGCAAGTGCAGGGACTGCGCAGGAATTACATTATCCTGGTCTTTTTTTTCCCTAAAACTTCCCCTTTTTTAAAAAAAAGGATAAAACCCCTCCGCTTCTGTCTCACCACAGCAATTAAGACAAAATAGGATACCTACGTTACACATCCCAGGAGGCTCAGGCATGCGCAGAAGGGACATTTTAATAAATTGATGGGAAAAAAATGCCAATCTCACGCATGCCCAGTGCGAATTTGGTTGACATGGCCAGAAGGTGGAAGAAGAAGGCTGAAGATGACGGAGGAAGTGCCAGGATGAAAATGGATAGTAGGACAGCATTGGACCCAATTGAAGACGTCTCCAGCGGGATCGAGGGGTCAGGGGATAAGTACGTTAGTGTGACGTTTGTATTTTTAGTTTAGTTCTGCTTTAAAGATGAATAGATTTTTCAGGTACATCAAAACAGATCATGTTTAACAGGTTTTTTTTTTTTTTTTTTTAAATCAGCTTCAGTACATCCAAGAAAATAGAAAGCCCATCTCAGCTGGTGTGCTTTAGTTAAGAAACTTTACAATCAGCAAAGTTCAAGCTCCTGTCTGATTTAAAATGTAAGTTAAGATAGGCATTAACCTAAAATTTGCCCATGTGTCAACATTTTAGCAAAACCCATGGAAAAGAGTAACTACTTGACTACGTAACTACGTGAGATCTGTAAACAACCCCAATGTAATCTACTTAGTATTTGTAGTTTTTCTATAAGACGTGGGATACAGTAATTACCTATCACTCCTAAAGTTGATAGCCCTTGGCCAGGAATATTCAAATTTTTTGCTAGTGCTTGCCTTGGAGGCTTTTTGTTTTTCGTAGGTGGTGGATCCAGGAAGAGGAGGAAGGCTTTTTTTTTCTTCTTCCTTCTTTTTTCTGTCTTCCTTTTTACCTGTTGTCTCGTTTACTGAGTTCTCTTCTACCATAGCTCCCACTATGGATGTTGATCACATTTCTACATTTACTAAGCTCCCTGATGAGTTTAGTTGGGCTTTAGTTTAAACATTGCCCATGTGTGACTATGCCAACACTTTACTAAAGCCCATGGAAAAGGTTAACTACTCCCTATCACATCATCTCCAGCACATTAAACTTCTTGAGACCAATGAGTAACCCCAATATCCCCTAATGTTTATCTGAAAATCCGTATTGGAGCAAATTGGGCCTTCTGCTTTCAGCTTTCAAGATCTGGAGACATTTACTAGCCAGTGGCAAATGGTTTCCAGACATCTCCAAAAACATTCTGCCTCTGCAAAGCAAAACTTTGCCATCCCCCTGTTGTCATTGTAACACTGTGGCATATTTATCAATTTTGATTATTAAAAAAAAAACTTTACTTGACCTTGTTTAAAAGATCCTGTAATGTTTGACTGATATATGTTTAAATGTTAAATGTTTTGCACTATGACAATTATTATAATGTGTATTTGGCAGGACACTGAGAAACACAGAATTCACAGCCCACAGAAACAATGGATCCCTGTTAAAATTCTGGACTTGGTAACCAGATACAAGCAAATTTAAACAAAATTATGAATTCCACGTGATACCAAGGCTTGCATGTGGGTGGTGAGCTAACACAGGGAATGTATAGAACTATGTAAACTAGAATATTTGGGATAATTCTGCTTCAGCGATAAAGACATGTGAATTGTTGATAAGTGTGTTTTACCCACAGTCCATTTAAAATGGCAGTGTTCTTTTAATAAATTTTTTTTTTTTGTGTGGATGGAAGTCCAGCTGCGATGGAAGTGGATTTGTCATAATGACTAGCCAGCTGGTGTGCCAGAGGCAATTTATTCCAGATCTAAATCCAATGTGCACAAAGTTGTTATTTAAACAAATAAAATCAGGGGGACAGCATTTACAAAGCGGGTGTATCTGCATCCACTATTAGTGGCATCAGCCGACAAAAACATAAAAATGGTTATATTTTGGTGACTTCAAAATTATATGGGATTATTAGGTTTTGACATTTATTTACAAGTCTTTATGTGGGTTTGCAGATTTTTAGTAAAGCTGAGAAACTTTGCTGAGGAAGCAAATCATTTATAGCTATGACACCAGACTTCAGGCAGATATAAATAGGAATTGATGCAGTGATGTATTATTTATATATATATATATATATATATATATATATATATATA
>NC_092859.1:134262150-134270335 GCF_032062135.1 Pyxicephalus adspersus | reverse complement strand
GGATTAGTTCTCTCTCTTTTTGTTGGTATCCCTGAACTGGGAGATTCCATTTTTTTGCTCCTCTTTGTTTGACGGGCTTTTGGTTTTTTCTTTTTTTTTTTTTTTTTTTTTTTTTTGCTTTCTTGTCTCCTGTATGTCTCCATCTATATTCTCCCCTGAGAAAACCCTACATAGGCAAATATGTTCATTCTTACCCAGAAATATCTGGATTAAGCAACAGAACTTTACAGAATAATATTATTAGCCTTATTAAGGATGTTTTAGCTTTTATCATTGTCCCAACACTTTTCCTCCAAGTGCTCCCACTCTGGACAATGACCCAGTCACACTACACTACACTTACCTTTGTACCTTTTTTTATCAATAGAGCTCCCACATGTGATGCATACAAAGGTGCTGACAAAGAATTGGCCAATAGGAGCAGATGAACTAAATTTATTGCCCATCCCAAGCCTGGGTTAAGAAACGTGACCAGATATAAGTATTACTTAAAGTGTATTTCAAGCCTAAACTTTTTGTTATTTAGATTTAGATGGCTTTGTGAAAAAGTTATGTCCTCTGTCAGGTTTTAATTACTGTCTGTGGTCCCATTAGGAAGAATGATTACTTTGTTTGTCCTATTGTCTATTATCACTGAGACAGAAAATAAAAGAAAAAAATATAATGTAAAACTTGTTCAAAGGACAAAAGATAAAGCGGAAGTCTTCCATTGGAGACCAATATTTTACAGACAGTTGTCAGAGATAGGAATCTCCTACTGGAGATTCCTTTTAGCATACTGTTGCATCTCTAAGGTGAGTAATGAAAAAAAATCCCCAATGGCACACAGGTGGCAAAAAGCTACTAAATAATATTTAAAAGGCATTAAAATGCTATCACATATCTATTTCAGCTCAACATTTGGACAGGCTGTTTGCCTAGACACTGGCCTGCCTACAAAACGGCTCCAATTTTGATCTTGCGCCTTCAAAACTGGAAAAAGGAATTGCTTGGTTTTATTTTTTTTTATATCCTTGTTTTCTAAATGTTCCTAAATGTGGTCTTTTGAAAACACATTCCAGTATTTTTACAGACCTATATAACACATTTTAAGTTTCCATTAATTTCCCTCTTGCCCAGAAGCATATACTTACCATCTCACTCCCCTACCACTCTCAAAAGCCCCCATGAGCAAATAGTTCAATATCAGAACACAGGACTCGCAGGACACCCAATGTGAGGGTCAAGTGCTGGGCCAATTACCAGGTGTCAATGCTGTTACAAGAATTTGGGGAGTGACTATGTGCCCGCTCATACCCAGAAGTATAGTAAAGTATAAATAAGAGGTTAAATCACTCCTCCGATACTCTCTCTTCGCCCACAATAAGACCATGCTAAAACAGGGTTCATACTCTCCATTAGGGTTGAGCATCAGTTTTATCTCTGTAGTGCTAGCTATGTCCTGATCTTTCTCTCGAGAACTATTTTATTCTATTTTTACCATTTATAGTATGTCTAGATTGTTTTCTGTTTCCTATATTGTAATTGCAGTATATACATTAAAAATAAGGACTAAATGATAAATATATTTTATTTTATAAATTTTATTGAATTTTAGATTTTTATAACCTATAAAGTGTAAACCATTATTGTCATAGAGATGAGCAGAATCCACCCTTAATTTTTGGAAGCATGGTGCCAAAGGCAGTCTTTCTCAGATAATAGTTGAATGCTTAATTAAGCTGCATACACACTTCCAAATATTATCGTTTGTAAACGAACGACGAACGATCCTGCACGATATCTGCGAACGATCGTATAGCACCGATCCTGTACATACAGATAACGACACGATCGTTCAAAGATATTGTACACACGATAGATGCGATCGTTTGAACGATACAGGAAGTGACGTGCACCACAGGAAGTGAACACTGTGTACGAACGTTCGGATCAAACGAACGAATGACATTGATCAGTGACGAATGATCAATACAGCCTGTATCGATCAAACGTTCATTCATCGCGCATGCTCAGAACATGCACGATCACTGAACGACCGTACACACGATAGATGGTCAACGATCGTCGTCCAATCCGATCCGCCAGTCCGGTCGTTCATTTCCAACGACTATACTCGTTCATCGGCATCGTTGGTCGTCGTTGGTTTTTTATGAACGATTTTTGGCCAATCGGTCGTTCGTCGTTCATTTCCAACGATAAAAATTGGACATGTGTACGCAGCTTTACCTCTAGCAAGATGAATGTGAGATCAAAAAAAAATCCCATGCTTTATTTGGCATCCTCATAGGCTGGTTTTTATTATTATTATTATTATTATTATTAATAATAATAATAATAATAGAACCAATAATAAACTGTATTTATAAAGCGCTAAGATATTATGTAGCGCTGTAGTATAAATAGGGGTTGCAAATGATGGACAGCATAAAAAATTACTCAGGAAGAGGAGATGACTCTGCCCAAAAGAGCTTACAATCTGTGCCATTTGTAGCAAGATACCATGATGAGTAGCTGTGTCTTTCTACAGACTTTCCAAAAAAACTCAAAATAACAAAGCCTGGGACTGCGGCCATGTCTGTTAACCGCCACTATTTCTAGTTTCCTGGGTGTGGTTGGATTTCCCCCAGGACTAATCAGTTTAAAGACTGGTATAATGCATGCAGTTTAAGGGCTATCATATTGGCAAAAGATGCTTAAATAGGCTTTTCCTTATTAATTTCTCTGTTACCCTTGTATTATAATTTTCAATGTCAAAGCCCCAACGGCCTGTACATTGCATGACATGTGTCACTTTGTAGTCTGGTGTCTGTGTGTCATCTATGAGGTTGTTAAGGCAGCCAGGAAACTTGGAAATACACTTTGTTCTAAAACTCCTGGAAAGAAAGGCATGGAAAATATGTTTAAGAACCAGCTAGCATGGTGTTGGAAAAAGTTAAAATTTAGTAAGAAATTAGAAATATGGGAATGACCTTAAAGCAATTCTGTACATGTAGCATGGAGGCTGACTCTGTGATCCTTCTTTTCAGAAAATGCTAATTGCTTGGCTTGTACGCAAATCTTGTTGCTTCAATACTTTCTGTATCATTGAATCATGAGTATGCATCAGGAATTCTGCCTCTTAACTCTGACTTTCCTAAGTCAGACTAACTAAGAGTCCTAAGGTAATTCCCAGTAATTTAACAAATCACCCAGCTTTCGGGATAAAAAAGGCAAAACGTGCCATCCTACCCTTCCCTTTCTGCTTTAGCAGGCCCTGCACTTTTTGTGCCACCCTGCCTTATTGAATTGCCAGGCAACTGCTTCTCCTGTCTACCTCCTCCACTTGGCTTGCTGGCTTCATATTAGTGACATGGGAAGTTAGTCAAAACCAGGCAGCATTCAACCCTTTTCATTTCATGGGCAGGGTCTTTCTCCCGTGTCATTGTTTGTATCTGTCTGTCATTTGCAACCCCTTTTTAGTGTACAGCGCTGTGTGATATGTTGGCGCTTTATAAATATGTTTTATTAATAATAAAATAATAACATTTTGGAGGTCAGCGATAATGAAATACAGATGCGCAGATGAAATACATATATAGGAGTTGTTTTACCTAATAACGGATTTGCATTTCTTTTTATCCAGGCCTGAGATTTCCACTCCTCTACCACACAGCACAACTCATTTTATGCCTAATTTCTTTTCTGATTCAGTTCGGTAACACAAGTTTTCTCTCCCATCCCATAACTGGACAGTAAAAGGAGAAGCAGCAGACTGATGAGTTCATCACCCTGTTACCCTAAACATTTTTTCCTGTCTGCATGCTTTCTAGATTGCAGCACAACTCCCTGTTTTGGTCCTTCAACATTTCCAGCTTTCTAGTTACTGCAAGAAGCTGACAAGAGAAGGTTAAATTTAGGTATTTACATTTACTGCATGTGAAAAATAAATTTAAAGGGAAACCTGCCAACACAGTGGCAATTGTAGAAAGAAGATATCTGCTATAAGAAGGCTTTGTATAGTTTTCAGTTCAAGTAGCTCTCCCGTGGCTTGCTGCTTGACTTCTGTTCGACCACTGCAAGAATTTCCTAGTCAGATAGGACTGCCAGCTCACATAATTTATTGTGGTTGCTCCTGCTGGCTCATATGTCCTATATGGAAAAGTAAGTATATAAGACTTCCTTTAGCAGATATCCTTAAAACTTCCACGGTGCCGGCTTATTTAAAGCTGAACTTATACTGGTAATATTTTGCCTTACAGTTTACACCTTTCCCCATCATTAATATTCCAAGGAATTCAAAGTTTTTTTTTCATTACAGATAATAGCTGATGGTAGGATCAGAAGGTTATTGTACATTGCATCCAGAATACTAGAATTGGTGCCAACCCCTGCAAGTGATATTGAGCCTCTGAAATTTAAAGAACTGAA
The DNA here is from genome assembly GCF_032062135.1 of Pyxicephalus adspersus. Classification (NCBI taxonomy): domain Eukaryota; kingdom Metazoa; phylum Chordata; class Amphibia; order Anura; family Pyxicephalidae; genus Pyxicephalus; species Pyxicephalus adspersus. Next base: position 134,265,925 of record NC_092859.1, on the reverse strand, counting down.
AACCAATAAATCAAAAAAGGAGGCCGGGGACAGTAACACTAGAATGGAAAGGGCTAGGTGATGCTGGATGTCCATTAGCCAGGGCATATGGAAAGCTCAATCTGGAGTTCTGCTTTACTTATCTATTATATGAAGGATTTTTCAGACAGGGTCCCTCCTCCTCGTGTGTCATTGTCTGTCATTTGCAACCTCTTTTTATTGTACAGAGCTGCGTAATATGTTGGCTCTTTATAAAAACAGTTTAATAAAAATATTCAGAGCTACATGTACTTATGTACTACTACATACTTGTGAGCTCTATTTACTAGACAATCTGTCACTACCATTGAAACTATGTGGTCATGGAAGATTCCCCTCTAGATAATAAAAATGTTTGGTGAATGTCAGACTCACTGTTTTCGAAATATACCACTATGTGTTTTTTTTATGTGCCTGGGATTCATCTTTAAGTAAAACTTAAGTTACTGTGAGTTGTTTGGTCTCATACTGAATGGGTCCTTTGCACAGCCTATTCTTAGGAATTCTGAAAGTTGGAAGCTCACGAATCAATAAACTTGGCTCGCACAGACCAGACATCCTCTCTTTTTTTGTCCTTATTTTGTCATGTGTTCTCAGACAATGAAAGAAAGAAGTGAAAAATGAATTTACAGTAGGGCTAAAGAGAAATCGTAGTTTTCTGTGCATTGATGGATCGGATGCATACAGAGGATTGGCATAAAAAAGGCTGGAGGGATGTGTCGGAGAAAAGTGCACTGCAATGCCAACCCTTAATGGGCAGCTCATGCATAAATATATAGAAAACTACAGTTCTTTAGGCTGTCTTGTTCTATCTGTCTTATTCTCTTTCTACAGTTTTGATAAATAAAAGGGAAATTATATGAAAAGATAGATCTGAGTGAAATAACACTATGACAACCCATGAATTTGCATGAACCCAACAATCTGATGCCAGAGATAGCTTTTCCAGATAAACACAGCTCACCACTTCAATGGCATTACTTCTTATACCCTGCATGTGCTGTACCCTAGCACCTCATTTTCAGCCACCTGTATGTCACTATCTTTATTACTGCATATCACTGTGCATCCCTGTATATTCCCTTATATTCCCGTGCATTCCTGTATATGGTGCACATAAAATTCAGCAAGGACACAAGCTGCCTCATAAAATCAGCTTTTTAACTTTTTGTCATCCAGTCATCCATGCCATGTACATACACCTGAAATGGGTTGACATGCATACTAGTAAAGCTTTATACACACATCAGATGATTGTTGCCTGATACAACAGTTGCAAAATATATGTTCAGTGGTCCCCTGACGTTGTTCATCAACACCATCAATCACGTTAGATTAATGAACAACCAAGTGTGTTTTTTGACAATAATGGAAGATACACTGTATCGTAAAAACTGGATGGGATAGCAAAAAACTGGGGTCATTTCTGGATTCATCACCCAAAAATTATTAAAAAAAAAAAGTGTAAAATCTAACTCAACAAAAAATGCTTGTCCAGTGTTAATAAAATGTATCAAACTTGAAAAAAAAAGGAAGTTTAGGAATCCAACACTTTTTTTTGTTTTCTGAAAACCAAACTTAAAGCTGTCTCTTCATGCAGTGTTTTTCGGCTACTCAATCTGCTGAATTTTAATATTATTTAGTTAAGCTTTATTTTGTTTCTTTCTACATTACAGTTAGTTTAGTTATTGCCTTATTAAGTATATATGGACCTGCATGTGTCATGCTCCGAGTGTAACATATTTAACTAGTTACTCTTTCATGGTCTTTTGTGTTTCAGTCTAGCTTCATTCTGAACTAGCGCTCATTCTATCATACACTTCATTGCTTTCTACTGAATAACCTCATTGTGTTCCAATACTGATTCAACTCATAAAAGTTTCCAAATGCTAAACTGATTTTGTTTTTTAGTAAAATAAATTGTAATTAGTGAAATACTGTTTCTTCTCTGTACCATTTCTAATATTTTCTGTTGATATCATGGGTAATATGATTTGATCGGCATCTGAATAAAACATTTTTTCTGTCTATAATTCTATTAAATAATTTATAGATAATTAAAGGATATTATGGTTACCCCCTCCCCTTCCAAAAATTAAATTCCTTTTGACAAGTTAAATATCTTATCACTAATACTTTCAATTCAACCATTCTTTTAACAAGGATGCTTTAAGCTTTCTTAAAGATTTACCACAAAAACATAGAATTATCATTTTTATTTTATAATAATTACTTACAATGAAATGTTTTTTGTAAATGAAAAAAATAACTAGGATTATACTTATCAAACAGGTGAATCTTCCTGGTGCATGTGTTTTAAATTACAGGAAATGACAAACACTTGTTAAGGTCTAGTAATTGTCATAGTCACTGCTTATGAATACCATCTGTCAATAGGTATATTGGATCTTTTGAATCCATTGTCTTTATAAAACCCCCTACCTCTGAGTCACTAATAATAATTGCCCCAGCAATTACCCACTGCTCTTTCACCCTTTACAGCAAGCACAAATTACAGAGCACTCATAGTGTAGCTACAGACTTATGGACCCTGACGTAGAATTTGGACCTGCCCCCCAAAGCATAAACTCTGCACCACTACTGATGGTCTTATAGCTACAGATCTGTGCACCCCATTGTTAATTCTTGACAAAGCCCCTAGCTTTTAGAACGTGTTCTTTTATACAGCAGCCCTACTAAAATCAGAGTATTACCTCATTGCCCCCTATCACATCTAAACCCCAAGTGTTTTCACATAAGAGTCCCCTTTTTACATCAGACTCCCCACTTTACATCAGAGGCCCCCACTTCACACCAGTTTCCCCAACTGTGTTTTAGAGTCCAACCATCACATCAGGGTTCCTCCTGTACATAGGAATACTCCCTTTTTGTTAGCCCCCAGACTATTTCTGTGGGACAACCACTCACTGTTGTAAATTCAGCCAACAAAGGAGAAATTTTCTACTTCTTACCAGGTTCTGACAGATAACATAATTTATTCCAGAACTAGGAAAAGGAAACAATGGTATAAGATCTCTTCTTTAGCTTGGTGTACAATAGTTAGTGCCCAGACAGCATTCAAGAAGAAGACCCCAGTCTTCTGGAAGAAGGTGCCTAGTCTCTCAATGGAGATTTCTACAGCCCTTGTACCTGCACCAATACTTGGGTATGTGGCAATATGTGAATTAGCTAGCCCTGAAAATTGTCACATAGACATGAAATCACAGATCTCCAAATAATCCAACACAAGGCAACCATGGGAATTTTTGGTAACGGCTGCAATGAAGGAAGAAACAGCAGGGAAATAGATGAGTATCGGTTGGTCAAGGGTGGCTTTTACACAAATGCTAGGGATACACTTTGTGGTTTTCTCTCAATTTTATATTGGATCAGTATAAAAATACACATTCAAAATGATCCTTTGTGATTGACTAGAAGTTTTAGATGTTTCATTAATTTGTCTGATAATTATTCTGTATTAGGTGAAAGAAAGTGTTGCAACCTTTTTGCACAGTAAATTAAGTACCAAGTAAATTAGGTACCACACCCCAAATTAATTAGTGGAAGGCAAAGTATTTGTTGGCCCAATTTAGGATAGATGCAAATAGGGCCACACAAATTATGCAGAGGGTTGAGGGTTTTTAAGGTACCACAGTTAATATTAATTAATAAAAAATATATTTATTTATCAAACCTTTAAAATATCTTACTAAACAATTTTTTACATATAATCAGTAATGATACAATAAATTCAATA
>NC_092859.1:134246717-134261434 GCF_032062135.1 Pyxicephalus adspersus | reverse complement strand
CTGCAACTTTAACGATTACTTATCATATTTTGTAATTGACCCATGCTATAATCACTAGAGGTTACTGTATAGTAAGGCTAATTATTCATCTATTGAATTTATTGTATCATTATTGATTATTTGTAAAAAATTGTTTTGCGAGATATTTTAATGATTTGATAAATAAAATGTTTTTTTCTTAATTAATAATAATTGTGGTACATTGAAAACCCCTCTGCATAATCCTGCATCCTAAATGGGGCCAACAAATGCTTTACCTTCCACCAATTATTCTGTATTACCATGGTTCACTTTTTTGACTAATCAACAGAAAGTTGATCCATTTGCTTTTGGATCAACAGAAACAACTTGATGGAAAAGCACTTGATTGATGCAATGTTTATGTCTAATTGATTGTTTAATCAATAACATAGTGATTTGCTGGCTAAATACTGTCACTTTTCCCTAAATTGGCTAATTACCAGTGTCTCTTTAATGTTTATTTTTACATGCCAAGGCAGCCTTGGCCATCTGGAAAGCTTGTAGCCATGAAGGTACATTTGCATGTGTGCGAACATCTTGCCACCTCAAGGTCAAATTAATGAAAACATCTTGACCTTGGTAAACCTACATTTCTGTAGGACATTTTAGAGAGGACATTGTGTCACTAGGCTCCCTTATGTGGAATATGCCAAGGCTATTGGCAAACCTACACAGTGTGCATATTGCCTTCATCAATAAAATCCCAAGTCTTTGTAGAATTACGGCACTCCCAGCCTAGGTTTACCAGCAACATCATTCTACACATAAATAAAGTTTGCTTAATGTAACCATAATTTGTACATCAAAGGTGGCAGGGCTTAGTCCTCTATACCAGGGCATTTTCAGCGGTTTTAGAGACATTATTCTATAATGCTACTTTATTCAGCTCTCTTTTTGAAGTTGCAGCTCGGGAACAGCCGCTGCCTCTAGCCAGCGAGTGTATATAATAACAAAGTGTACCACACTTTCCAGTTGGTTTTGAGAGTGCTTTTTTTCTCCAGAGCTCTGGTTACTATGGCAATTTTGGCTGCTGGTTTAACCCTTACTACTTGATATTAGTAAAATAAAGTACATGTTTTAGTCTATATTAAATATGGGGAGTGAGTTTGAGCTAATTTTGGGTTAGATAATTGTTAACAATTCTTTTTCCAACATTTTTAGTATATTTTAGTTCCTTGGGAAAAATGGGTTAATAGATGGAGCTGTTGCTGTTGTGTTAACGGTCCAAACTTTAATACGGCAGTGAGTAAGTGAGAGTGATGGGAAATCCATCTGTATTGGGATGGGTGTGGCGGTCACAAACTGGCAGCTTTCTAAATTTTCTTCGCAACTACATTCATCTCCAGACTAACAAATTTTATTAAGAAAAAATTATATTTATTGAGTTCTTTTCACCATAACTTGAAATAGTAGTTATTTATTACTATGAAGGTTAAAATAATTCTAGTAAGCATTGCTTGCATTGAAACTGGCTACATAGCTTCAAAATGCCTCAACAGTCATAATGTTAAAAAAAAAAAGAAACATTTGTATGTGGTTATTCTGTCTCCAAAACATGTCATAATAGAGCTTGTATGAATCGGTAAAACAGCTCTGTTCCTAGAACCTATTAGGTAGGTGTGCCTGTTTAGCTTTTTGTAAGCTGTGTTGGTGTTGAGGTACACGGTGGACATTAGCCCATCATCCTAATGGTCCTTGGCTGAATTTCAGCTGTTCTTTCATTGACAGGAATTGATGTTGAATTGATCATTAAAACATCTTAGTATTTTGAGAATAAACTCTAAACAACCCTCTTCCAAAAGAAGACTGTTAGTTCTTACATTTCACAAGTGTCATTGTCTTTGAGACCCAAAGCTATAGACAGAATGTTCCACATCCAATTTCACCAATTTCCCACTAATTTTATTTTAATTTTGTGTAGGAAATAAACAAGCATACATTTACATCATCATATGTCTATACAAGTATAGAACAAGGGACTCCTGGCAGATGACGCGAGATTACCTGGGGTGCGGAGTCTAACAGTCTCCCAGTCTTCACCAGAGCATCCCACGAAGTACGATAAGCTGGAGACCCTAGAGTCAACAGGACTACTTTGCATTAAGGAGAACACTAGGTCATGGCCCACAGGCTCTCCCCACCAGGGGCAATCAAGACAGAGAGCTACGGTGTAGGGACTAAGGTACTAAGTGGGACGAAAACAAGGGGCAAGGTCTAGGCAGAGGGAGGTCAGGGCAAGAGGCAGGCAAGCATAGTCTAAGTCTAGGCACAGGTCGGGGAAGGCAGCAGACAATCTCAGTCAAGGTCCAGGCACAGATCAGGGCAGTGTAGTCAAGGTCAGGAATCCAAAATGCACAATATAGCGGAGTGTATCTGAGCAAATCTTAGGTAACAAAGGCTGAGAAACCAGCAACCAGAACCTGGAATCAGGAGGTACAAATTAAGGCAGCAGCAAATAGCAGGACAAGGTTGTAACCAGGAACTACTCTGCTTATTGGCTGCTGCACATATCCTGAAATGCCATTCAGCTGTGCACAGCCTCAGAGTAAGTGCAAGGGATGATAGAAATGGCACATCTTTGCACAGCTAAAGGGAGGCTGAGGATGCTGAAAACTGCTGAATGATCTGTCGCCTTCATCAATACGATGATCTGCAGGCGGGGTGGTAACAAGGATACATCACTTTACCAGCATGTTAGCATATACAAAAAGTGACAGTGATTGGGAATTAAACTATAACAGAACTGGAAGGTCATTGGATAACAAACCGTGAGCATACCATGAGGTCTGATCAAATGTTGATACGATGTGTATATGTATGATTTGCAAACTTCTTAACCCATAGATGAGGTGGTTTGTGTTTTCTTTTGCTGGAAAAAGAAAAAGCCAACAGTGGAAAGCCAATAGGTATTAGAAGTTATAGAAAAGCAAAAAAAATTGTATAATTATATCCAAATTTATACTTAAAACAGATACATTAAAACAAAAAGTCACCAGGAGTTAAAGATTTTTTGGCACAAGGGACAGACAAAGTCTCTTTTGCCAATAAACCTTTACCTTGACTTCTGATGGCTTTTTGTGTTTTGCTTTCACTGCACAACACATGCTCTATGCTTACTCATTCTTAAATGAATCTTGGTCTTCTGAAATCCAGTGAGATCTTTTTCCTCTGTGCAGGAACTTCCTATAATAAAGACCAGTCACAGCTACTGTATTTCTTATTCTTGTGCAGGGTGACTGGTCCTGTCTCTGCCCTCTTCTAGTTTTCTTTGCCCTGCTTTTTGTGTTGTGCTCTTCTTTAATGTAGAACTTTGAAAAGAGCTTGTGGGTTGTTTATTGTAGAAGAGACAGGAGATGTCCATTCTGCAATCACACAAACTTTCTTACCTGCTCCCAATCTTTTCTGTAATGTACTCTGTGCATACACAGTTCCATTATAATTATTATTAATATTTCTAATAATATTAGTGTTACATGTACGATCCCATCATGAAAGGCTACTGCAGATGCAGGCACCCATGAAGGAGAAAGGCAAGGTGAGTGTACTTACAAAATGTGAACAGGCATCAGTATTTATTTTATTGCAGAAGAGACATCACCTGTCTCTTCTGCAATAGAGTGCCTGCCTACTTGCAGATTTTTTCTTTGAAGTTTCTGCATTAGATAAAAAGCAACAGTAGTATGCATATTTTAGAAACTTTTCTTGTCTGTCCTTGCAGTTCATTCAAAGAACCTAAAGTAAGGAAATGTAGAAGCTGTCATTGATGAGCTCTCATTCCAAAATATTTGCTCCCTGGCTGTCATGCTGATCAAATGGCTTTAATACCCTCTGGGATACATAACCTTAAAAATTGCCTTCTTTGACTTCTGCAATACGAGGGGATGCTGAAAAGTTCCTGGCTTTGCCCAGAAAGAAGAGAGCCAGAGTTATGAAATAACACATTTATTCAACATACTCCCCCCTGACACTGATGCACTCGGTAAAGCGTAGTTGCAGCTTTTCTAGACCTTCAAATGAAAGTAATTTGGTTGGGCTGCAAACCAGCTCTTAGCAGCATCTTTGACGTCAGAAATGTCCTCAAAATGTTGCCCCTTCAGGTGTTTCTTCAAATTCGGGAACAGATAATAGTCAGAAGTGATAAGCTCAAGTGAGTAGGGGGGATGGTGGACCAATTGGAAACCCAGGGTGTTCAATTTGGCAACCACAACATTGGCCGTGTGCGCAGGTGCATTGTCCTGCAAAAAAAGGATCCCTTTGGTCAACTATCCATGGCGTTTCGTCCTAATTGCCTCCTTCAGCTGGTCCAGGGAGGTTAGCATATTACTGTCTGATGATACTAGAGAACTGAGGTAGGTAGTCCACCAACAGAATACCGTCCTTAAACCAGCAAATAGACGCCATGACTTTTTTGGCCAATTTCCGGGTTCAGAACTTCTTCGGCCGCGAGGACCCACTGTGGCGCCATTCATTTGACTGTTCCTTGGTTTCAGGATCATAGATGTGGAGCCAGGTTTCATCCTCAGTCACTAACCTAGCCAAAAAGTCCTGTGCAGCTTCAAAATGGGCCAAGACGGCTTTGGATGCTTCAACTCGTTACTTCTTCTGATTACTGTTCAAACATTTCGGCACCCACTTCGCTGAAAGTTTGCGCATGTCTAGGATAGTGGTAATAACAAACCCAACACGCTCACATGAGATGTCAAGTATCTGGGCTATCTTTTTTTGCGGATATTCGCCGGTCCTCAATAATCAGCTTCATGGACAGCATTGCAGGTTGCCAGGTCACTTGAGGTTGGGGGGCGCCCACTGCGGGGCTCATCTTCAACAGTGAAATGTCCAGTATTGAGCATTACGAGATATCCAGGTTTTGACAGTATTGTAGGAAGGACACTTCTCCCCCAGTGTTTGTGACATCTCAGTGTGAATGTCCCTTGCTGACTTTCCCTGGGGAAACAAAAACTTCATGATGGCCCGTAACTCCAACAACGTGAAACTTGCTTGTGCCTCTGCTATCACAGCTTCTCACTAAAAGAAAAAACAGTTTTAAGAATCGCAAAGACCTGATATTTGCACAGTTACATACTAAGATATTAGGCTGTCATATGCCCCCACATTCATTTTTCTATTTCATCTGGAACGGGGCAAAGCCAGGAACTTCTTAGCACCTCTCCTATGTATGCAAGGCAGTGTCCGGGAAAGCATTAAATCTGTCACACCATTAGCATTTTAAGATGGGGGATAGATATATTGATTTTGCTATTCTTCATAATTAGATTGAAGTCACATTTCTATTGGGGATCTATACCTCATTTTCTAAGTGAACTATCTATTACAGAGTGATCAGTCTGCAAAAGAAAATAAATACTTTGTTACACATATACAGATATTATTAATATATTATTATTATTGTTATTTTTGTTATTATTAATATTAATAATAATAATATTATTGTTATTATTAATAATAATAAACAGGATTTATATAGATTTTTTACACAGCGCTCTATATTAAATAGTAGTTGCAAATGACAGACAGTTACAGACAGATTCAGACAGTTTATTATTCATACATTTTATACCGTTACCTTGTGCACTGCCTAATATTTTTATGATGGTTAGTAAAACCTGCTGTCCCTGTCGTGTCATTTTAATGTTTTTTTTTCTTCCATACACAGTGACTACACAGACATTATTCACCCTCTAGCAGGCTGGAAACACTTAATGAAAGGCATTTTCTTCCTGGTAAGTGAGCAGAAAAGTTCTTTATTTTTTTTCTTGAAATAAGGCCTTAAATGATTAATTTTAATTTCAGGCATGGAGTGTAGGTAATGTTTAGCACTGCAGAACTATATAAACAAAAAAGGGAGCCAGCTAAAAAGACACCCTGCACAACTGAATAAAGAAAGTGTAGCTGAGGGCAGCACTTATTTAACTCTTTCACTCATGGCGACATGAAAAGCGTGTAGTGCACAACTAATTCACCATTAACTTGCAGCATGCTGGTTTTATGTCCCACTGTCTCGGTCAGCAAAGGAAAGTCTAAGGTTCCTCGTTGCTGCCTTGCGGTGCAGGAAAAAGAGGTTAAGCCTGAAGTGGTTTCATTCAGTGAAATAGCATCTCTTTTATGCACATCTGTCTCACTGGGCGGTATTTAAAATGCGTAGACTCAGGCAATTATGATTTACTGGCAAGCCACTCAGTCACTGCAGAGCAAGAGCAGAAGGAGGAAAAAAAAAGCTGTATGAAAGTCTTGCACAGAGTGAAATCCACATAGGACTTTCAGACACAGCAGTCAGGAACATGGACCAGCCACTCATTCTCATTCAGGGGACTCACTCTGCCTTAACGGATCTGTAAAGAAGATATTTAGTATTCTTGGCAATGGTAAGTCAAGTTTTTTTTCATCGACTAAACTTTTAGTGACTTGTAAAGTGGAAAACTTTGCCAGATGTTTTTCACTTAACAGTAGCGCAGCTTGTCCTGGGTTATTTTTAATTAAGACTAACCAAAGAAAGAGCTCTTTTATAGAAAGGTAGGCATGGTCATGAGATTGTAGCGTAGGCTAGGAAAATTGGTTTAATTGTATCCGGGCATTGGGTCACGTGTATTTCAAATTTTGGAATTGTTTGATTGCTCTGTAAAAAGAAAAAATGTCGGTTTTATTTTTGAACAGTTTATAGGACAAGTAAAGGATGAGAACTTGTAGTTATGTCTACGTGACTAAAGTCCCATTTACTATCGCACCTTTAGAATGAAATTACCGGTATCATATATTTATCACAAACAAGTATAATAAATCTGGAAAGGTAAACATTATCATCTGACGTGTTGAGATGGCACTCACATTATAGAAATACAGGATGTCTCATTCATTACATTGTTTGGAATAAAAAACTTTTTGTATTGCTCATAATTATTGTACAATACAATATTATTCTATGCTTTTTGTACCTTGAAGCCTCCGGTGGAAAATAACTGCTGGAATTTGATTAGATGTAATGGCCCATACAGGTGTGCCAGGCACGTTTATGAAAAAGGCCTGCCTACAAAATGAATGATGATGTTAAATATATCAGGTGACTTGTTTAGAAAATGTTCTCTAACAAAAGATGTTAAATGTTAGTGGTGGTGGAGTGGAAGGAGCAAAGCGAAGGGAACTGCCGATTTTAAAACAAACGTCATAAAGTAAGGAAAGGGTCATTTATAATTTCCACTGAAAGACTGAAAGAGAAACGAAATTCAGATTTGTGTTTCTTGCAAGAATGTTGCAGTATTATAAATCTTAGATTGATGTCTCTTTTTTGATTGATGACTTAGGCTTTTCTATATGATCATGGAATATTTGCAAAACTTCAGCCATTCTTATAGTTGATTACAAAATAAATACAGCTTATAAGGAGGAGGTAATTATGCCATGATATGACATGCATGGCTTTTTGGGCCTTAAGCTGTCCTACAATAAAGTGTTCCTGGTGTTCATCACAATTTAGTTTCCGTAATCATCAAAATTCTGTTCAGTTTTGTCCTTCTTTAAAAGAACAATGTTTTTATAGTTTGGGCTACTTTGGTTTACATTAATGACCTTTTCTAAAATATTTATTCTATCCTATGTCACTCAGGCTCCTTAGATTCCTCTATAGACAATTCCTTCAAAGAAAAAGATAAAGTATACAATAAACACACACATATATATATATATATATATATATATATATATATATATATGTTGTTTTTCCCCCTAAGGTATATATTTCTGTCCACAGTCCAGGTGGCGCACAGCCAGCCTAGTGACCTGACCTTTCTCTGTTGCATTTAGGCAAAGCAGGTTGATGAGATCACCACCTCCACCCTGTGATTGAACATTGAAATAGTAGCAAAAGATGAGAAAGGTGATCTTTGTACTCTCGCAGGCTGTCATTATGTTACAGGTGGGAAATATGACAGTGGTGCTCCTTTCCCAGTCTACATAATGCTGTACAGAGGATTATATAAGACCAAGTGTATCTGACTTCAGAAAGTTAAAGCACTTTCAATGAAAAAATACTTTTTATTGTATACAAATTTGTATTTGGTCATTGGTGATTATCTTTAAATATCTGCTTTGTTGTTTTCTCTGAAGAGCCAGAACAGGCAGTGGTATGGTTACAGGGGTCACTGTTGAAAGCCCTATGAGCCCTCTTCTTGACCACCATGGCCAAGATTGCCAATTGCTAGTAGTGAGCATCTGGGCATTCTGCTTTGTATACCAGGTGTCCTGGGTTTGGGTACCACATGCACCTACCACAGCAGCTTCTGCATTGGCTCTGACCTGTTTCATGACAAAAGCTGAGTGGACTTGAAGGAATGCTAGGCAACATAGTGCATCTAAGGTCTAGTGAGTTCAAGGAGGGAGATTGTTCTTGGAGCCATAGCCAGGAGATTTGTTCTGAGGGTGTTGTACTAGAAAGAGATATTTTGGAGGCCTATGACCCCCTACATCATCCATGCAGCTACTAATGATGTAACTGCTGCACATGTGCAGAAGTTGTGTTGCCCCATGGTTCTCCATATAGACCCAGGCAGAGCAGTGTAGGGATAAAGCAAAAAGCCACCAGGAGTCATGACATTATTTTTCTTTGCATATCTCCTTTGCCAAGAACCTTTACCTCCTGCTGACTTTTTCTTTTCTTTGCTAAGGTGCACCTTTACGTGTCCCTTTTTTTTGGGGATCAAAAGAAATGTTTTAAACTGATGTCGCTGACACAAGCCCCTCCACATTAGTTTTATCCCAAAAGGTCATGCTCAAAATTGTCTTGAAGGAAGCATTCTTTACAGAGATTAAAGGGAGGGAAAGGCAGGAGAGAAGAGCAGCATATAGACGCAGGACAAGGTGCCTTCTGCACGGTCTCTGATTGTATCCACATTCTCTCATTCCCTGAATCCCATCTGAATATTTTGTCCAGGAAGCAATTCAAAACTGTTCATGGTGCTTCACCAGGGACAACATATGGCCAAAGTGACAACTTTGCGAAGAAAATCACCCATCGACTAGAACTAATTTAAGTTTTTAGAACATTCAAATGACAATTTTTACTGTAACCTTAGTTTGAAAATAGGCAGGGATATATCCATATATTCTTTTCTGTGGAATACTAGAACACACATTTTTGTGGGATGTTTTCTATATATAACTAGAATACCTGTTATCATGTTCTCCAATGAATGCTCTGGGAGCTCTAGAATTTCTGATTGCAGGGTTGTAGCTTTGATTAGAGGGGCGTGTTGGAGTTCTGCTTTTACACAAAGCAGAAGTCCATCCCTGCAGCCTTCTGCTGGGAAGAAAGGATTTTGTCCCGGCGCTGTGGCTCAATTAAAACAAATAACAGTAAAATATTTAAATGTAGCTTTTTATAACATGGTCGGTTGGGCTTAAACCTTATATTAAGTGAAATACTGCAATATTGTGTTATTAGGTTAGTAGATGTCTACTGCAGTACAACACAATATAGAAAACACTTTGTTCTTAGGTTATGTACTGTTTAAGGCTGCACATTTTATTAACAAAAAATTAAATAGTAATGAATTTTAAAATATTAATTTCTAGCTCTGGTAGCTGGCTATATCTACAATACTAATCATTACTTTACCCAGGAAAGTGTGTTTTATTCTCAGGCCAATCCCAAGCATTAGATTTTGTTATTTTAAAGCTTTTCTGAATCGCATCAACCCATTCTGATCTGTCTTTCATTAATTGTTCCCTTCAAGTTCCACTATATTGTTTCCTTTGGGCAAAGGTCAAATCTCTTAGCCAGCCATTCCAAAATGATACTTTTATTGCTTTAGTCATCCTGTTATGCTTTATAAGGAGGCCAATATTGTTTGCATGATCCAAATAAACTGAAGAACATTAGTTTATGAATTAATACTTGGATGTCTCACATAGAATTTGCTGGTACAGTCAGCCCCATAATAATCGCCTAGCAGTCCAAGGCCAGAATGTTGCCACTATTCCCCACTGTTCTGGCTGGGATGAGGATATTAGATGGAATGTATTATTTGGTTTCCATTTATATTAGGTTTCTTGTTTATGCCAAAAAGGAGCCGTCTAGATCATCCAGGCAATTCTTTTGGGACAATAAAATGTAGATTAAATGATAATTCCGTCCAAAGCAGGAATACTAGTTTTTGATGTAGTTTTCCAAGGCAAATTTGAACTCCCAATGACAACTTTTCGTAAAGTCATCTTTATTAAATTTAATGGGGCTCCACAGAGTCTTGCATGTGCTCACCACTGCCTGACCCCACCAATGCTTTTCTGGTGTCATAGTACTATTGGATGCTGATGAAGAAACTCTGTGCCTTTAGGAAAAAACATGTGCCAAACTGATTTAAGTTTTAGCATCCTCTTATACTTCTTTATGGATGACTACAGCTTGGTGCCTTCAAGGTTTATTCTATTATAAGCAGGATAATGGGTTGCCATTAACATTTTTACCATTCATGCAAGATATGTAGAGTGACTTTTTTTGCAGGGCATTATTATTTATAATAAAAATAATAAACGTTTTTTTTAAATCGCCAACATATCATAAATATCTTTACATTTAAAAGGGTCTGCAAATGACAGACAGATACTAGTGTACAATAGGAAGGGGATGTGGATTTGTGGCTAATTAGTGAGGGTAAAGAGACAGATGAAGATGGGTAGGCAAGTTTTAAGGGCTCTTTTAATTATGCTGAAATTAGGTGCATGTTTAAAAGAATGAAGAAGGGAGTTTCAATGAGTAGAAGCAGCTCTAAAAATGCCTTGGAGTCATGAAAGTGAGGAGGTTATGAGTGAGGAAGTCATTAGTGGGTCATTGGAGGAGCTAAGAGGGTGTCCAGGAGTGTATTTGTGTATCAGGTTAGAAATATAGGTGGAACAAAAGCTGTGAATGATATAAAAGCAAAGTGCAGAAGCTTGAATTTGAGAAGTGGCAAAAGAGAAGTGAAGGGACAGATAGATAAAAGACTGGCTGCAACATTTATGGAGAGATCCGGGTCTGGTTAGCGGAATGCCAGAGAGGAAGATGTTACAATAATCCAGAGGAGAGATGATAAGAGTGTGTACAAGGGGTTTGGTGGTCTCTGGAGACAGGTAGGGGTGGATTGCACTAGTCCTTAGTGTGTTGTTTTTACCATATATTGAGGAATATAAGAAATCTGAAAACATCAGTGCACCAAAACAGGAGCGAATATTACAGTACAAGTAGTATAAAAGGGTGAAATGTGAGGGTGGGATGGGTAATACAACTAAGTAAACACTTCTGGATCATTTCAACTTAAAAGGATTACAAAAAGCCATGTTTACAAGCAGATGATACATTTTAAACTTTTAAATTGCTCCAATTAAAAGTAATACAAATATTATATTAATATTAATATGTACTACTGACAGGTAGAAAATGTTTTCCAGCAAATTCAGTGACATAAATCTCTCATTCACAGAGAATATTTATACACCTGACAACTAAGAATGGGACAAGCAAGTTAATAAATGCAATACAGTTCATGACACAGATTAATTACATTTTATAAATTACTTTTATAGAGGCAGCAAAACCATAAATGATAATATTAGTCATCCTGTAAGTTCTTTATTTTGATTGTTAAAGTCATGGTGATCGTTTACTGGTTTGACATGCTACAGGTAAAGGGCTAGTTGGGGTAAATATTGTGCAAAGTTTTGAGTGTGATTTTGCAACAATGGGCCTGATTATTTAAGCTCTCCGAGCTTGGAGAGGATAAATTTTCATCAGTGAAGCTGGGTGATCCAACAAACCTGGAATTGATCTGGTCCAGGATTCAAAACATTTGCTAGCAAATACCAAATGACTTTGAAGAAATCCATTCCGGGTTTGCTGTATCACCCAGATTCACTGATGAAAGTGTATTCTCTCCAGTCTTGGAGAGCTTTAATAAATCAGGCCCAATGTCTTGACACCCTATAGATACTGCAGTATATCTTAAAGCTGAATTCCAGACTGAAATAAAAGGTACAAATTGATGCAACTCCATATTCACCTATACATACCTCCCACCACTGGACACTTTGGGTCAAGGAAGATGCAACATGTTGCAGAGAGAATGGGCACAGCTACATTGCACTAACTGCTGAGTATAGCTTAAAGGGTCAGGGTATATAAACTCTATATCTTCTAATACTTTACAGTATACATTGCCTATAATCCCAGTACTTACAAAATAGCCCTGTAATAACTGAAAATATCACTGTATACCTAAATAAACAATATTATATACCAATACAACCATTTGTATGTAAACATTTATTCGTCCTTTCCTAATTAATTCACACATATATACAGCTCTGTATCAAGATATTGCTGTGGGGGTCCCCCTTTATCAATGCACAGCCAATGGTGTTACCCATAAAGCTAGTATGCTGAAAGGAATATAAAGAAAACCAAGACCATTGACCCAAAGGTACAATAGTTTCCAGGTGAACTTTTAGAGGAAACTGTTCGGAACATATATGTATACAATAAAACATGTGATGCCAGAGGGTATTTGGCATTGTGTATCTCAGTTTCACATGGAAAAAAAATTAAAGGGCCTGGATAAGAGTGTCAGTAAATGTTGTGCTGTAGATTTGCAGCTCTCTATTTGGGATCCAGGCCCGGAGTGTCCTGGAAGGAACAGTTGGGCCAGGTACCTCTCCCTTTTCCAGGCCAGGAATTAAGGATTGAATCTGGAGCACCCGGAGGCCAGAAGGCTCTGGGAGACAGGCTGTGTGCAGTTGGTATGTTGGGGAAGCTCAGGAGGTCTCCCAAAGTTTAGGTCTTTGGGACCACTAACTCTGAGTCCCAGAGAGAGAGCCAGGAAGCTAAATTTTGTGTTTAATACCCACCATGGTGTAATGACTCTGATCCCCTGCAAGAGAAAATCCTGAAGATTCCCTTCTAGTAATGTTTTTGTTAATGGGCAGAGCTCCTCTTCAAATGAAGCCTGGAAATACCTCTCTGCAGCGAGTGCATTTAAAGCTTACTATATATACTTTCAGTAAGATGATGCTAGGTTTCAATATATTGTACTGTAAAAACAGTGAAATTTATGCTAAGTGAGACCTCTAGCCCAAACAGCTAGAGATAGCAGGCAGCCACATCACTTAGATGTAGTTCTTTGTCTTAAAGCTGTTGCCCAGGGTTCACACAAAATGGCTGTCCTGCCCAATGACCTAAGGACCCTACTGATGATGTCACTGCAGGTGGGGGTGGGAGCAATGCTTGTTAGGGAACTTTGGAGCAGACAGACCATGGCAAAAACTAATTACATGGCCAGGCACAACCCTTTAGATGCAATACACAGTCAGGACTTGCAATAGGCCAGATTGCGTTTGAATTCTGGGAAAGATTATTGAATCTGTAAGAGCACTCCAGTGAAAAGAAAACTTTGTATTACACGGGGTATACCAGCTGACCATTCCCTTTCCACTCACATCTGTGTATGAACCCTAAAGAATTTTGTTGAAAACTTCTTTCATAACATTAGTACAGTATAAGTTCTCTAAAACATATGTGCTGTCACGTATTTATTATAGGAATGTAGCTTGGTACAGACTGTACCTAATAGTTTATGTGTCAGTTCAGAGCCACAGCTCTACTGCAAGAAGTCGAGAAAATACTGCTATTTAACTTTCTTTCTCAATTTTGTTAGTTTGTTTTTTCTTTGATTCATTATCAGTAATAGTGAACAAAAGACCAATGTCCAAAACTCAAGAGTGCAAACTTACTAAGCAAGTGGTTCTTCTACAGGATATATTTTTGTAATGTTAAACAGGTTTCATAGCTTGTCCAAGCCATTTGTAATGGGCCGGGCAAGCAGCGATGCCCTAATCCAATAACCATGGAATATGGCAGATGTTAATATTCTAAGAACAGGATGGAAGGTGTGAATGTTGTGGACTCGCCTTGTAGTTGGATAAACACATTCTTCATACCAGGAAATCTGAATAGGTGCTATGTTTATTCTTATATTTACATGGCTGGACAAAATGTCTTAAATATTTTGAGGGCAATATTTACTAGAAGGTATACCAAAACCATGTTAAATAAGAACCCTCACATACATACTGTCACTAAACTTTGACCAGAATATTGTGCCTTATTTTGTAATTATTCCTGCATAACATACAGCTCATGTTTCTCTCCACTGTATTTAACCACATCTAATTCTGAAAGAAATTATCTTAAGTAGTCTCATAACACTGTGTTTTAGAAAACTACCATGTGAGTAGATCATTGACGTAACTTCCCATTATTCTCTATGTTTCATGTTACTACCAGAACCATACATGTGAAAAAGTTGGTATCCCAGATACCTGTGTATTCTTGTGGCTCTCCAGCTCAAAGCACACCCTGTTATACAGACATGCATAATTCTAAAAGCATACAGTACAAAAATGGATTTAACAGCCTTCTAGCTAAAGGTCCTACAATACTGTACTGTACATTTTTAAAAATTTTGCCCCACTGGTAATCTGCCCATTTTGTCCAATTTGCAAAATTGGATACCTACTGATCCAATTTGTATTGCTAAACATAGCCCTTTGACCTCATACTAATTCACTTTCACCAGAAATGCAGACCCCCATATCCAGCAACACAGGTCCTCAGTTTAGGTATGTTAAAGCAGTAGGATTTTCCTTGTTTAAAAAAAAAA
>NC_092859.1:134221668-134245523 GCF_032062135.1 Pyxicephalus adspersus | reverse complement strand
CCAACTTTTATATGCAGCTCTTCACTAAGTTCATAGTCATATGTCATTAACACAGTCTAAGGTATATATGGGGGGAAGACAATTAACCTAACTGCATGTTTTTGAATGTGGAAACCGTAGTACTAGGAGAAAACCCACACGGGGAGAACCTGCAAACTCCATGCAGATAGTGTTCTGGCCAAGAGTCAAGCTAGGGACCCAGCGCTGCAAAGGCCAGAGTGCTAACCACTGCGCCACCGAGCTGCCATCTACTTTTTTTCTGAGTACTGATTGGGCGCACTCGACATTTCTAAGGGTGTCCTATAACAAAGCAAATTTTCACTATTAGAGCTCAGGTTCTTTTTAATGTTAACAACAGGTAGCATTATGTATGTTGTTTTTACTCTTGGCATCGGTTGTGTATGATATTGACAGATGGTCGCAGGGAATTACGCCCTATTTTTCCCTATCATTGATCGAAATATTGCTTCATGGGACCTTTTTATCAACTCACTTCACAATAGAACCAACCTGCTGGATTAGAATAGATTATTAATACCCAGATATCCCATGGATCTATGATGTTATGGATAATGAATTTGAAAGACAACTTTGCTTCTGTGTGTTTAAAGTTAATTAGCATAGACCCACAGTTATTGTAGGTTCATTTTAGATAAACAACTTATTAAACAAAACTTTTATTTGTGAGTTATGAAATGTAGTATTGAAATGCCCAACCCTGCACACTGCAGCCTACTACACAAGAGACAGCATTCAGCCTCCCTCAGCCTGTGGTCTCCAGAAGTCATATTTAGAATGCCTGCCTTCTTATACAAAGGACTTTCTTTGTTAATCCTCAGACCATGTGCGTTAGGGCCATATGACAGCCTAGGAGAGATTAAAGAATTTTCAGAATATTGCCTCTTGACAAGGTTTGCTTTATTTTGCTTTGCAGGAAAATTCGTTGGATTTTTCTAATCGATCCAGAAACTGTATCAATGAATTTCTCACTCATCTTCGGTTCATTTGTGTAAAAGTAGGAGAAAAAAAAACAGAAGTGTGGCGGCAATAAATGTTAATCCTAATAGCTTTGATACATATGAAGCCATGTAGTTTAAATTACCAAATATTACAATTTTTATATTTCAGCTTCATCCTTTTTTTAACTTTTTTCAGATTTCAGCATTCACTGCATTTCCATGCAGCATTTGTAGCTCTCTACAAGAGAACTAAACCCAGTTCATACTCAACTGTCCGCGTTCCACTGCCGGTGCTGCCATCTTCGTCTTTTTTCTCTTCTTTGTTTTGATCTTTGACCATCTTGGGTGGCTGGGATGATGTTACTCCTGCACACCTACAAAACCCTACTTTTTATTTAGTCTTGGCAACTGCAGAAGCCGGGAATCCCAGATGAATTGGACAAATGAAGAGAGTAATTATGCAAGTAAGAATGCATATTGCAGGGACATCACTTGTCCTTTTCTGCGATAAGGCCCTGCCTGATCACGGACTTTAGTTATGGTTTAAAACAGACTGTAAGCAAAAATGGAATGTCTGCTTAAAATGGTTGGGTCCCAAACCCCTTTTTAGACAACCTATTAAATGTTGGTGAAAAACATACCTGCAAAGGAAAGTTAGAAATAAACTCACCTTACTCCCATTATGTCACTTTGTGTTTGTGTTTGAAAATAGAGATATTGCCTAACGTGTTCCTTTTCAGAAAAAAGGTCCATTTTCCCATTTATTTGACCCTAGGATGTGATACTCTGGCAGGAAATTGTCTTTCCTCTGAAGTTTCCTTTAATGGATTTGGGGAAAGCTTGCTAGTTTCCCGCCTTGGACAGTGAGGGAGGAAAATCATGAAAAAAACTGCTTTTTGCACTACTGTGCAACTGTATGAATTTTAATACAAGTGATGGATTGGTTTCAAATTGCACTTTTTAAATCCAAATTGATCTGGATGATACCTGGATGAGTCCATCTTTTCCAAAATGTAGATGACCATCTGAAACACCCAAATACAGTGTCAACCAGCATTAGACAGCATAGCCCAAAGCTGAAGTACAACAAATGTCATCTAGCACAAACCCAGAATAAATATCTTAAACCAAGGGTTTCCCTGATCTGGCTGAACAGCATTCATTGCAAGATTTAAAATATATCTCATTTTGCATTACAACTAATAGGTATACCCCCTGCTTTTGATATTGGGCCAATATTGGTAGATACACATAAAATCATTTTTTTAAAAAACTATATTTTTTTTAACACAAGGATGTGTTTTTGTATTATTACCAATATAGTTTTCCAAAGTTATGTTCCTGCAATGTGGTGGGGTAGCCTTAGGACAGGAGGTGACAGGGGTAATCTGGGGCCAGCTCAGAATGGGGTGTGTGGTGGATATGGTGAGAAAAATAGGATCATGAGGATTCCGAATAAACAGCATCCTAGAAATGTTATTAGATCCTTTTTGGACTGTTTTCCCTGATGGAGCATTATCTTTGGGTCAGAGTGTTCTCTTCCCATGCTGACACCTTCTTCTTATTGTGTTTCATTGTTTTCTTGCTCTGTGTGCCTTAATACAGTGAATGCGACCAATCAATATCATTTGGCCAGGTACATGGCCAGTGATAGAGTTCCCCTGCTTTGTACTGCTGGTTTTTCTGGAAAACCATTGGGGTCACAGCTTAAACTAGATTGAGTCTGATTATTTTTCTGTGCAGGGTGTTATCTTTGGGTCAAAGTGTTCTGCTGAAACATTCTGATTTAATGCTGTTATTTGGTGTGAGAACCATCGGTTGTGAACAATATAGCCTGCCATATGGTACTTAATATGATGAATCTGCTGGTTCTTGCTCAATGCACTGTATCATTGTATGTACATTTCCTATAGGTTTATGTCCCTTCCCCTATCTTAACCTGTGGAGGTTATCTGTGTCTGATGACTCTGGAAATGTATACCTTGACTTGTATATACATCTGTCTGCACAGATTAATGGAATCTACTGCCCTAGTGACCTTGGCCTAATCTGTAGTTCCTGTATTATGTCTGCTGCCATGACTTTCTGCTGGTGTTATGACTCTGCTAAACGGTTGGACTGAATTTAGTTTTTCCATGTATTGCATGTATTATTATTATTATACAGTATTTATATAGCTCCAACATAATATTGTCACGGTAGCTGCACGTCAGGATAGGGGACCCTCTGTGTCACCAGCTCGGTAAGTGGATATGTGCACGGGGCGCAGAGACTAAGTAGATGCCCGGCCTTCACCAGAGCCTCTAGAGGTGAAGGTGTTGTGCTGCGGGCTAGCAAGCTGGAAGAAAAACGTAGTGCCAAGGTAAATCCATGAGAGAAGTCAGACGAGCCAAAAGGGCAGGGCAGGGCAGACAGAGAACAAGGTTGGTCAGGAAACAGGCAAGAGGTCAGGATGGGCAGCAAACAAGCGTAGTCAGGAAACAAGCCGGGGTCAGTACATAAAGAATCTGCAGCAGGAGAAACAAACAATAGGAACATGAAAGCAGAGCCCAAGGAACTCCTTGTTCAGGCAACTTCCTGTTGCCCTTCATTTCCTTTTAAGGGCAGGGCCTGAGAATGGAGCCATGTGACCTGCTGCATCCTACTCTACCACCAGAGGGAGTCCAGAGGTTGGTGGTGTTCACAACTCCACCAGAAGGGGGAGCAAATCGGCAAAACACTCTAGTCCTCTGTGGTAGTGGAGCAGCTGACTGGGAGTCACATGACCTGGACCAGGACATGTACTGAGGAGATGATGCCTTAGCAGAGCTGGTGCTGGCAGCAGGGGAGTGAAAGGTGGGTGGCACTGAAGGAGGCACAGATCCCCTGGACCCGCAGGGATCTGTGACAATTATGCAGCTCTTTACAAAGTCCATAGCCATGTCAGAGGGGCTCACAATCTAATGTTCCTACCATATTCATATGTCATTAATACAGTCTAAGGTCAATTTGGGGGGGAAGCCTAACCTAAGTGCATGTTTTTGGGATAGGGGAGGAAACCCACACAAACACGGGGAGCACCCCCAAACTCCATGCAGATAGTGCCCCGGCTGAGATTCAAACCTGAGACCTAGCGCTGCAAAGGCCAGAGTGCTAACCTCTATGCCATCTTGCTGCCAAATTCAATTAAACTCATACTGTCAGCCATCATTGCAGAGGGCAACCTCAAGAGTTGCAATCTGAAGGTGCCATGTAAGAAAACTACCAGGATCAGGTCCTCTAGAAAAGTTGTTTTCTGTTTTTTTTTTTTTTTTTGGTGAAAACAAGGCTCTTCTTTGACTTCATAGCTATCGGTTTTGATTTACTTATTTTGTTATTACGTTTGCAATGTGTTTAAATTGGCATGTAAAACTTATTGTCAAACACCTAAACGAGTACTATGATTATGAAATGAGTATACCTCTGCCCAGTTTTCACCATTAACCCCCACCTCCACTATTTCTCAGAATCATCATTTAACCACTGGACTATTATTTTCATTATTGTGGGTGGAAACCTTTCTATGCCAATACATTTGCACTCCTCAATACTCTGGATTATTGGTATATGGGGAATGATGGCCCCTGATATGTTGTTTTTCAACAGTGGGCAAGGAGGTCTTGTTAAACTAAAAACCCTCTTATTCAGACTTGTCATTAGTAGGCGTTTCTGGATGTCAGTATGGCGTAACATGAATGGGGAAATGATTTGGATGGCTTTCACTCACAGGTCAATGCCAAGGACAAATTTATATTATGGAGCGTCTGAGTCATGTTTCCAGATTCAAAAGTTAAATGCACATACTGTTTAACAAACTATACAAGAACCTACAGTTAATATTATTTAACCAAATAACTGCAAAATTGACTTGTTACTCCATTGAACAAGTTTAGCAGTATTACAGTTTTACATATTTAATCAACTTTTATAAATTGTATTTACTTCAGTACTTGGCACATAACAATTTCCCAAATCCTTTAATTGATCCTTTTTAAACAAATGCTGTATTTATTACTGAATTGCCCTAAAAGTTCAATACATGCTTAGAGAAAGTATTTGCCATGTTTCAAACCTCATAGTAGAAGTATAGGTAACATGTCTGCGTCCCCAGCAATGGTGAGTGGTAAGGATCGGTCTTTCCCACCACTGTGTGTAACTATTGGATGTGTTAGGGAATGTACTGAAATGCAATGCACTGGTGAGACTCCTTGAATCATTTGCACAATGCCTTCATCTTGACTGGTTGGTAGTACAGTATCTGTATCCCCTTGGGGCCAATTTACACTGGGAAATTAATTTGGGAATCCCAAATTTCATCTTAACACTCTCCTCCAGAGGTTTCCTTCTTGCACTTTCACTGCCGCTGATATCTTCTCCCAGTCTTCTTCTAAGTCCAGGGCCATAAGCTTGCTTGATCATCTTCATTGGTGTCCATGTAGGGTTTTTTTTCCTTGTACCCAGAACCTGCAGAAACTGTATACTAGGTTGGACATATCATTGGATTATTTTAAAACTAGAAAAAAATTACTGGCAGGCAGAAAAAGAGCTTTTTTTGCAGAAGAGATTCCCAGAGTCCTTGTAATAAAAGCCTGCCTGCTAGCAATTCAAAAGAGATTTTTAAGTTCAGCTTTAAGAAAAATCCTATTTTTACTTTATTTCTTTTGTATGCATGTCAGTGCTGCTGATTTATGTTAACCTTTTGTATGATTGCTTGTGTTATCAAACTGGTAAGGTACATGTGGGAGATATTTGCTATTCCATAACTGGAAGTTCCCAAACAAAAACAAGCAGGGTCACCAGATACTGTTTCAACAAATTACTGTTAAATACTGTTTTAATTTAAATGAACCTTTATAAGCTTATATGAGGTTTTACTCTATGGCAGTGTTTCCTTACTTTATCATTGGGAACTTCTTGGAATACCTTTCAGGTCTTTAAGGACCCTACTATAATTACTACATCCACAGCTCACAGTATATTAGCATGGTGGTCACTAGGAACAATTCCTCCTACATTGCTGGCTAGTGGGAAGAATGTCACCCTTACAGATAGCCAAAAACATAATTAGTTTTAGGTAAACGTTCCCCACCTCCTAGATTGTAAACTCATTTTAGCAGGGTCCGTTCCACCTCCTGTGTAACAGTTTATATCTGTTTATTATTTGCAACCCCTATTTAATGTACTGCATTGCATAATATGTTGGAGCTTTACAAATACTGTTCTATAATAATATTAATATTAATAATAATAAACTGACTGTGGAGGAATTCTTGGGTCCCATAAAACCCTAGTTGAGGAACACTGATCTATGGGCTTAGATCTACTTTAAAAACTTTTGGTCATTAGAAAATGAACTGATTTTTTTCAATCTTATTAGTTATAAAACTTATTTATTAGCACATACAAAGGGAAATTTTATTAGCACATTCCAAACTGAAAAAATGTGATTCTACACTTCAAATGCTTACCTCCCAAGTTTTGGAAATAACAAATGGAATATTTCAGAGGGTGAATAAAAGGTTAGGTGCAAAAAATAAAAAAACACTTTTTTAATTGATAAATAATGCAATTTGTATAAAGGTATATATGTATAAAGGTGTATATAATAAGTGAAACAAAAGGACAGCTAAGGAGGAAAGAAAGACAGAGGAGCTTGAATCCGAGGAACAGTCCCTCTAAATCAGGGACAAATGGGAGGTATGCAAATAATGATCAGAGATGGCTAGAATTTTGTGAGTAATAGGCAGTTAAGAAATACTGAAGGAAAAAAGACATATTGGGCTTGATTTATTAAAGCTCTCCAAGACTTGAGAAGATAGACTGTCATTGGACAACCTGGGTGATCTAATAAATCTGGAATGGATTTCCTAAAAATAATTTCATTTCACAAGCTTTAGTTTATAGTAACGATATAAATAGTCATTGTGGTAAGTGCAAACAGCTTTAACTTTATCCAGTTGTATAATAATAAAAGCATCAAGAAACACTCCCTTGCCCCTTCCTACCCTTTGCTCATAGAGCAGGGATTTTGGATCACACAAACTCCCCATGAGACAGAACTCAGACATGTGCTGCCTATCCCCAGGCTCATTCCATTTTGCAACCTATGGATATCGAAGCTTACACAGGCAGGGAGGCAGTGCATGTCTATGGCCGGGTATGTTGTCACAGATCCCCACAAGACCAGGGGATCTGTAGCCCCTTCAGTGTCACCCACCTTGCACTCTCCTGCTGCCAACACCAGCTCTGCTCAGGGATCTTCTCCTTGGCTCAATTCCTGGCCCAGATCATGTGACTCCCAGTCAGCTGCTCCCTTACCTCAGAGGATGAGTGTTTCACAGACGCACTCCCCCTCTGGTGGAGATGTGAACATCATCTACCTCTCGTCTCCAGCACTCCATCTGGTGGTGGGGAAAAGTGCCAGCAGGTCACATGGCTTCCATCCATCACCTGACCCTCCCTATATAAAGGATGAGACTGGCAATAGGAAGTTGCCAGAACAAAGAGTTCCTTTAGCTCTGCTTCCAAGTCCCTGTTGTTTGATCCTGTTGTTCCTGATTATTTGTGTATCGACCTTGGCTTGACCTTGACTAGTCCTGATCGCTGCCTTTCCTGACCTCAGGCTTGTCTGACTACTCTTTGTCCCTCGTTCTGTTACCACGCCGTGTTCTTGCCTATCAGCAGTCACCTGCCTCTACGTGCATGGGGGCCACAACCTGGCAGTTGCCCAGAGCGCAACACCCTCACCTCTAGAGGCTCTGGTGAAGACCGGGCAGCTGCTTAGACTCTGCGCCCTGTGCACATCTCTGCCAACTGAGATGGTGACACAGAGATCTACCATCCTGCCTTGCAGAACCGTGACATATGTATACTTAGCTGTAGGAGGGTGGGATATGTGTGGACACTTTCCCTGAATAGGCAAAGTGACACTGTCTAATAAAACAATGTTCTTGTTTTCCGAGCAGCACTATAATAAATGGTTTCAAATACTGCATCCCTTATAATATACACATTCACTTGTATAGCTGTGGGACTTTAATGGTACTAATATTAAAAGTTAGTTTATTAAAACAAGCTTTATTTTCAAAACATTTTAAAGCAATGTAATTGTAACATTTTAAAGACATGTGACATCCAAGTTTATGAGGGGGTGCTGAGAAGTTCCTGGGTTTGCCCAGAATGAAGGGAGCCAGGCTTATGAAATTTCTTATTTATTCAACATATTCCCCCCTGAGACTGATGCACTTGGTACAGCGTAGTTGCAGCTTTTCTAGACCGTTCAAATAAAAGTCCTTTGGATGGGCAGCAAACCAGCTCTCAGCAGCATGTTTGACGTCAGAAATGTCCTCAAAACATTGCCTCTTCAGGTGTTTCTTCAAATTCAGGAACAGATAATAGTCCGAAGGGGCCAGGTCAGGTGAGTAGGGGGGATGGTGGACCAATTGGAAACCCAGAGTGTTCAATTTGGCAGCTACAACGTTGGACATGTGCGCAGGTGCATTGTACAGCAAAAAAAGGATCCCGTTGGTCAACTTTCAATGGCGTTTCGTCTTAATTGCCTCCTCCAGCTGGTCCAGGAGGTTAGCCTAACACTGTCTGGTGATACTAGAGCCCAGAGGTAGGTAGTTCACCAACAGAATACCATCTTTGTCCCAGAAAACGGACGCCATGACTTCTTGGTTAATTTCTGGGTTTGGAACTCCTTTGGCTGTGGGGACCCGCTGTTGCACTATTACTCACTGTTCCTTGATTTCTGGATCATAGATGTGGAGCCAGGTTTCATTCTCAGTCACTAACCTAGCTAAAAAGTCCTGTGCAGCTTCAAAATGGGTCAAAACGGCTTTGGATGCTTCAACTCGTTCCTTCTTCTGATCATTGTTCAAACGTTTCGGCACCCATTTTGCTGAAAGCTTGCACATGTCTAGGATAGTGGTGATAACAAACCCAACACGCTCCCATAAGATGTCAAGTATCTGGGCTATCTTTTTTGCAGATATTCACTGGTCCTCAATAATCAGCTCATGGACAGCATCGCAGGTTGCTGGGTCAGTTGAGGTTGGGGGTGCCCACTGTGGGGCTCATCTTCAACAGTGAAATGCCCAGTCCTGAAATGACATATCCAGGTTTTGACAGTGCTGTAGGAAGGACACTTCTCCCCCAGTGTTTGTGACATCTCAGTGTGGATGTCCTTTGTTGACTTTCCCTGGAGAAACAAAAACTTAATGACAGCCCGTAACTCCAACGACATTAAACTTGCTTGTGCTTCTGCCGACACAGATTCTCACTAAAAGAAAAAACAGTTTTAAGAATCGCAAAGACCTGATATTTGCACAGTTACATATTAAGATATTAGGCTGTCATATGCCCCCACATTCATTTTTGTACTTCATCTAGAAAGGGGGCAAAACCAGGAACTTCTCTGCACCCCCTCATATAGCAACTGTTCACTTAAATATGCACAACGTATTTGGCTTAACTTGCTTAATCAGGAGGAACATTTTCCAAGAAGTCTACAATGAGACCTTCATATTAGATCAAATAGTAACAACCTGCATAAATGCAATTGCAAAATGTATAAATATAATTGCAAACATTGCTCTTTATGTATAAAAACATTAGTAGATGCTAAATAGTATTTTTATGGCCTTTTATTGCCTTTAATAAATCACATTACAAGAAAAAATCAATTAAAACATGAAATAAATTTTCAGCAGCAAATACTCACGAAAAAATGTGTCAAATAAAGTTATAGATGGCTGATTTATTGCACCTTACATATGTATTATATTTTGGCCCCAGTATTCTCTGGTTTTGGAATCAGATCAAAGGCAAGGTTCAAAACTAATAAAAGTAATACATGATTTATAGGATGCAATCTCCAGTTGAGTTTGTTTATACTAAAAATCAAAAAAATGTTAGGAAAATATGTCTGCATTTCATAAAATTACATTGACAATATATCCATCTCTACACTCAGAAAATAAAGTATAACTAAGATGTGGGTCTGCAGTAAGAACCAAGTATATTGGTAATATAAAACTTGCAGAACTCAAGTCGTTTACATAATACAGTTCAATTCAAAATTGATGAAACGCCAGGGACATTCACCTGCAGGGAATGTTTAGTAAAGGTTAAACTGCTTTATAAATATGCCCCATAAGCTAATGTTACGCTAAAACTGAATTGAAGCCTTACCTTCATCATGGCACAGACGTTCAGGCTCCTCTCCTGTACTATCGCTGCACACTGAAAGCTCTTTACAGTGTGCAAAAGAATACAGATAAAGATCATCTTATTTTTTTAATGATGGAAATCCAGGCATCACTTATCTAATCTTACCCATCCAGTATAATCCTGGCCCATCCCTTTCATTCATTGGATATCAAACATTTCAATTACAGACACTTAGAAGCACATGTGAACATTGCCTATGGTGGTTGTCATGCAAATACAGTCTGCCTAGGCATACACATTCCATACCTAAAAAAACTACATGGTTACACTGAAACAAAAACAATTAATAAACTCAACTACCTAAGCAGTACAGTACTAACACCTATTACCCCATATTGTAAATAATCACCGGGGAAAAATATAGGGAGTTGCAAAGTGTGCCACTGCATGAGGGCCACAGACCCTCCTCAGCTAATATGGCCCCCCACAGCATCCCCAAATAAGTTTGGCAGGGGGCCCCAAGTCAGTTCTGCACAAGGACCCACTGTTGGCTATGTTTGCCTGATAACCACCTAAAGTAATTAAATATATCTCAATGCATATATCCAGCTTGGAGCACAATTGTATATAGCTTGAACATATTATTGGTGCACATTGAAGAAGACATATTTTGTTAATAATATCTAAAAATTTGGTGGCTCTGCTTCAGCAACAATCATTCATGATATTCTATTATTGCGTACACCACCAACAAACATCATAATGATAAACAGCTGTATTTTAGTGGTAGATGTGGATTACTCACTTACCACAATCACAGACAGGAAATCCCAAACAACCAAGCTAAACCAAGAAGAAATTTTATGCCAACAAGTTTGAAACATTTTCATAACCTAATGTTCTCCCACAAGAATATTCATAAATACCAAGAGTTGTACTAGCCAGGAATGTAAGATCCATGTAAACGTTTCTATTGTCCCAAGGCAAACACAAGAAGTGTGAACAAAGCCCAGGGATTGGCAATAACTATAACTATTTCATCCGAGCAAACAATAACTGTTGATGAAAAATTAAAGAGTATAATCTAAAAAAACCCCCAAAAACTCACAACTCCATAACAGGAGTTGCTGAAAATTAGGACAAGGTTCAACAGAGGGAGATGACCTCAAGCAGCGTTAGAGATGGTTTTCGGAGCTTGATAGCTAAACAAATTGCACTAAAGCTGGAATACAAAAGCATTTGCAGGAAACCACTGATGGATGAGAAGAGGGGTTCCAAATGTGGATCGATGAATGAACATAAAGAAAGCCTTAACACTGAAAATAACTAGAGCTTAGAGAAGGAAAGAAAGAAGTAAAGATTCCTGAGCAAAAATGATTCTAAAGTGAACTAGAGGAATAAAGATACAGAAGTTATAAATCATTAGGTATTAGACTTGAACAAAGGGTACAAAATGTAAGTAGTTTGCTAAATGGAATAGTACAATATTGGCAACAATGTACCGGAACAGCCACTTTATAATTTTTATGAAACAATTAGCCAGTACCATTTTAAAGTCATATAAATAATTCCTATGTAGTCTGGTAGGCAACTCATACTATCCCTTGGGGCAACATTTTTATATTTGTAAAAAATTGCAATGTCAACACATACCAATTATTCATTGTTTTCGAGTGACAATTTTTGGATGCCGGGGATGAAGCTGAGCATAACTCAGGAAGGATCCCGCATTCTGAATAATGCTTTCAATGCTTTATTTTGGATCTGGGTATGCTTAAAGTTATGATATTTAGTAGCCTTGATTTATGAATACATACGGCCACAACAGCAGTACTTATCAATGAATTTCATAGTTTGAGTGTAAGACTACCAAAGAACACATGCTTTATGTAGCTAGGGTGAATCAATTTCTGTTGTTTATCAGTAGCAGTGTTTCCCATGGAACCCCAAGGTTCCTCCAGAGGTTGCTGAGGGTTCCAAAAGCAATGAATAATTTGTGCCTCTCAGGTCAGTTACATTCTTCCCACAATCCAGCAATTTAGGAGGGATTGGGTCTGATTTAGTAAAGCTATCCAAGGCTGGAGAAAATACACTTTCATCAGTGAATCTGGGTGATCCAGAAAACCTGAAATAGATCTAGTCCAGGATTGAAAACATTTTCTAAAATTAGCAAGTGACTTTTAAAAATCCATTCAAGGTTTGCTGGATCACCCAGGTTCACTGATGAAACTGTATTCTTTCCAGCCTTGGAGAGCTTTATTAATAATATAATAATAATAAATCAGCCCCATCATGTTCCTACTGATAACTATGCTAATATACTGTGAGCTGTGTACATAGCAATTATTATCAGGGGTTCCCTGAGGCCTCAAGGGTTTTTTAAGGGTACCCCCATGTTGAAAAAGGTTAGAAAAGCTGATTATTTATGATTTGTTGAGGCAAGGCTTCTACAGTAGCAGGCATTCCATGAAATTCAGTTCTTTGTATTACTGATGGCACTAAAGACAGACTGTCCCTTATGAGGTCATAAGTTAGGAAAAAGTAAATGAACTGATGTGATTTTAATTTAGTGCTAACAACACCAAATCATTCATTTGCTTCATTTCACCAGTCACCGGTATTTATCAACATATTACAAACATTAACACTGCCAAAAAAACATTTTAGACCTCCACTAGTTAGATGGAAGCTGTAAAAAAAAATGTAATTGTGTTTATGGACAACAAAATATTTCTCATTTAGCTCTTTTAAAAGGATATTTTTTTATCTTTTTTTTTAGTTCTTGCATGCTCAACTATTACAAGCACATGAAAAAACAAATTAAGTCTGTACTTCATTTACTGTGCCACATCCTTCTGAAAACAATAATGTTAGAATTGCTATAACTAACCTGTCAAACAGTGACACAATATTAAAGATGATGACAAATTGCTGTGCAATCTTTTTTGTAATTATTTACAGCAGGGAAGCATGAAAATATAAGCAGCCGTCCAATCAAAGCATACACACAGTCATTACCTATAACCACAAAATATAAATTCAATGAGAAAGCATATTTAACGTAAACTGGCTGTACAACAACTTAGATAAGTTGTAAAGTATGCTTGAGTCATATTCACTTCTCCAGCATGACAACAGTCATGATGAATCAGGAAAATGTTTAATGAAATCTTCCTTCTTTATCCAAGAAACTAAAATAATTATGTAAGCCAAGAAAAGTTAAAGCCTTAGTAAACAATTTTTCATGTAACTTGAAGGATTATAAGAATTTCCCAGATCCTACAAAAATGTTCTGAACAACAATACACACAGTTAAAATTTAATAACAACTAAATACCACCCACATCTTCACAAAGGTCAGAGAGGGACAATGGTGCACATAGTTATCACTTTCAATTTTTATTGTTCGGATTAGAATAAATCTGTAAAGGGTCCAAGACAAATTTACATCTGAACCCTTTAATAATGTCCAGCAAGAATGTTGTGTGTTCCAGTGACAATTGGAAGTGCCAATCACCAACAAATACACAGTGCAGCAGTTCTGGACAGTATAAGTTATTATAAGTACAGTTATCAAATGTGTCAAATAATCATATACAAATTGTATTTTTTTTTTTAATTGATGTTGCTGTTGCCACATAATATGCAACAGAAAATGTGGTCCTGGGTCACTTTATTTAAAGTATCATTAGTTATATAAAACTGGCATGGGCTTGATTTAATAAAGCTGCTCAACACTAGAGAAGACAGACTATCATGGGAGAAGCTGGAATAGATTTCTAAAAATAGTTTGCTATTATTTTGTATATGTTTTTAATCCTGGTCCATATTAGCATTGATAAATCAACCCAATGTTCTTTACATGGATGTACCCCAATGACAGGTATCCCAATTTACTATCACAACAATTTACTATTCTTTATCTTTTTCCTATAAATTAAAGCTGCATACTGACAATATAGCTACCAAGGAACATGCCATTTTTCATATCAAAAGCTCTAAATGGCATTTCCCCTAAGGCCTGATATATTAAAGCTCTCCAAGGCTGGAGAGAATACACTTTCATCAGTGAAGCTGGCTGATCCAGCAAACCTGGGATTGATTTCTTCTAGGTCATTTACTATTTGCTAGCAAATGTTTTGAATCCTGGACCAGACCCATTCCAGGTTTTCTGAATTGCCCAGCTTCACTAATGAAAGTATATCCTCTCCAGCCTTGGAGAGCTTTAATAAGTCAGACCCAATGTGTACATGGCCTTGGGGGAAATGTCATTTAGAGATTTTGATGTGATCAATGAAAAACTGCATGTTACTTGGTAGTTTTTTTTCCTTTTAGGAAAATTAGAGTAAAATTACAAAACGAGTGCAAAAAATTGCCTGGATAATATGCACTAATGTATGCAGGTGTCATTAGAGCATGCACAGCTCAGCATCCTTGACTGAAAAGAGTGAGAACATGCAGTTAAGTTTGTTTTATTGCAGAGAAATAGCTTCTCCCTTCTGCAAAAAAAAAAAAAAAAACCTGCTTGTTCACATTTTTTATTTTTAGCCCTTTACTTGTAATAGTCTTCTTTTCTTTTTTAGTCAGTTTCTTGTAATATAATTACAAATCTATAAAGAAGCTTGGCTTTCAATCTAAGAACATCCTTTATCTACAGTATAATCTGGAAATCCATGTCACAATTATTCAAGTGAAAGATTTGGATCAATTTATGTTATTCTTTAATACGTACAGAAAGATATAATATTCATACTGCAAATTAAACGTGATTTATCCTAAACAGCTGGTTAGAATCCACAATTTTGTCACCAACTTTAACAGTTTTTTTTTTGGAATAGGAAGCCCATTATCCTCCACTCCATGTTACTGCATCCTTACTGTTCACACATTGAAAAGCATTCACTGGGATTTAGGAATGATACATGCTATGTAGGATATTTTTGCTAAATTCTCTTCCTTATGATTTGTAAAAATGCTGCTATTTTTATGATATTCTGTAAACCTAACTTTGGCAGTTACAGATGGAAACTGCGCCTTAAAATGAAGCATTTTCCACAGTATTCCTGTAATTAGAATACGGAAAACCCGTTGATTATTTTCCTTCTACTAGAAGATCAACTTTAATTCCAATTTTTTATAGGTCAGAAAATCTGTCATCTGATCCAAGAGCTGAGCTGTTGAACTAAAAGTTCAGTTTGGGGTAATTTGATTACAACCATTTAATTTGGCATAACATTACTAGAGAGTTCATTACATAAACAACAACTTTTAAGGAATGATTCCTGATCATGAGTGAACATGTGCTGCCAGTAGAATGATTATGAAATCTCTTATGAAACAATTATTAAGTATTTATGTCTTCATGTTGCTACCCAATTCATTTATACAATATGATTTCCATTGTATTTTCAGAAATAATGTTACGTGTCTGGTGATGTAGGAAGACATCCTGACATGCCAAATAAACATGGTTACGAGAGATCAAGCATTTTTAAGTCCTCTCTGAAGATGGACAGACAGAACAGCACAGGAAAAAAAATAAAGAAAGGCAAGAACTTCCGATCCATATCCAAATCGCTTATTCTGTGCAACGGTAAAAACAGTGATGATGGGTCCAGCCTAGAAGATAAATATTCTGAAATCACAGAGATATCACGGTGCAGCATGCAAGATTTGGAATCACCTTTTTCCAGCATCCTACAAAATAATAACATACCAGAACCTACAAGTAAGAAAGTGATTCTTTCCAAAAGCACCTCTATTGACAAAAGTCCTAACAAGTCATCTCTTAAGGTAAATTTCAGTTCAAATTAGAACTATTTCCAGGCTTTGGGCATAATATTAGAAGTATATTAATAACAAACAGTATATATTTTAAACAAACTCTCAATAACCTATGTAGTTATAAAGTTTGTGGAAATATTCATCCTTAAAGTTCACAGTAAAACAGAAAAGTTGTTCACATTCAGTTATGACACACTGCACTTCCCCTACTCAATGTGCACTTGCTCTGTGTTAACATTGAGTCACACTGCATATACAGCAGTGGTCCCCAACCTTTTTGGAGCTCACGGACCACTAAATTTTCAGACTCTGGATTGTGCATGCACGGGGAGCCATGTGTCACTCAAAGCAGTGATGTCATAATGCCAGAACCTGCCCACTCTCCTATCGCAGGTTTAGATGGGTCTGGCTGGTGCCCCCCCCACAAGCGGAGTCCTTTACCTGATCCTGCTGCGGGGTGCACTGGCTAGAGCTGCAAACCATCACAGGTTGGGGACCACTGATGTACAAAATAAGATAATATGTAATTATCCATATCCTTGCATACCTTTATGAGTCACTAATCCTTATGTATTATATATATATATATGAGTAAAAGAGTATGTGAGTATGTAAGGCTGGTGTTGTAGGAGATTTTCAGTATTGGTCATCTCAAACAGAGCCATCGGGGTTAAAGTTGGAGGAAAGTGAAAGAAGGTTATTATCATGTGTATAAAAATTTCACGCTGAGAGAAATTTATTTATTTGAATAGCCTACCCCCCTATACATTGGAAAACACCAAAAAAGTTAAAGAAGGTATGTTGGGTGCCGTTCAGCAAGGCATATTTTAAACTACTATTTCTCAACCTTTTAACATGAAGAAATCCTTGAAATAAGATCTTCAGGTATTAACAGTATTAACATGGCGGTCAGTGGGAAGAATTACTCTTAAACTACTGGTCCGTGAGAAGGATCCCACACGGATAGCCAAAAAATATTAGGCTGCCACTTAAACTAATCTGAGAGCTGCAAATTGCTCAAGGAACCCCCAGCAAGCTCTGGAGGAACCCTAGGGTTCCAGGGATCCTGGTTGAGAAACAGTGCTTTAAACAATGTTGAAAGCTTTCATAAATACGCCCTTTAAATTAACATAACTATGGCAGGGATACCAGATACATTATTTAATTTAACTTTTCTGGATTGTTTTGTGCGGTTTCCCTCCAGCTAAATGTAATATATATATTCCTTTTACTACATTGGGATCTGCCTGGCAATTGCTATAAAAACCCTCCCTTCATCACCTAAGTTGAGGATATAAATCTTCACATTAAAAGATGTGTGGACTGACTGACAAGTATTTTACTGATCTCATCCTCCCAACAGAAAATCCTCATTTGCAAAAATCAAACAAGCTAAAGCAGCAAGGGCTTGTAATATTTCTAGACCTCCAATATATATACTGTATATGGTAGACTATGCAGAACCTAGACACAAGTTCTTCTACTTGTTGTTTTTTGTTAATTGATAGGATACTGTAATAAAGTACTAGTATTAGATACCAGTAACATAGAATATCAGTGACTTATAAAAACAGAGTTGTATGTAATCAATTACTGTGCGATAAACCTTTTTTCCTTTTTAATTGCATTTCTGTGTCGCAGAAGATAAGATTACTTGTCATGAATACTTTTCTTTCTCTTTGTGGAAAAAAACAGCAATGTTTGTTGAACTTCATCTATAAAAAACAACTGTTTTCTATAACAGAGCTCCAGACTGCCAGCACTTTATCACATTTGGCATGTGGCTTCTTTCATAGCCCCATCTTGGATTTCAGAGATCTTTGTCTACAAGTATGCTGTATACAGATTATCCATAGCAAACAGCCTTAACTCTATCCTGGTGGATTTTTTTTCTGCTTACAATATTCACATATAATCCTTATATTAGTGTTGTGATTATGAAGAAAATAGCTGCATAATAATACTAAATAATATATTATTCTATTTCATAGGAAGCAGCACTGAATGCCTTTGTAGAAAGTCAAGCTAAGCTTGAAAACCATTCCCTAATGAAGGTTCCATGTGTGAGGACACGGAGTAACTCAACAAGTACGTCTTTCTTTCTGTACATATTTTACTATGACAAAAGACAAATGGTTTTCTTATTTAAGCGTCTCATATAAAAATGGCTGCATTGTCCTGTAGCGGTAAATGAAATGCAAGCATTTACTGGACAGTGACAATTTGGGAATAAATGTATGAATAATATAGTTACTGTTTACTTGCTATTAAGAAAAACAATCTGTTCTCATTACACATACTCTACTAAATGGAGCTGTTTGCTAAAGTAGTTTGTTATGCATGAGAAAAATCTAAAATACAAAGAGGCTTTAAGATAATACAATTGCAGAAAAGCATTATATAAAATAGCAATGTGTAGTGCAAATTTTTCAGATATCAGATAGAGGTTCCACTCTATGCAAATAACAACATTTAGATAAACGTTTCCCAGTTTTCTTAGCATTCATAGATATATCATTAGTCTAGTTGAAAAAAGTGTACGTCTCAAGTCTCATATACATTGAGTTAAATCAAATGATAAATTAAATAACAAAATTGTAAATACCTTGCATTCTCAGGACAGTAAATCTTCACTTGACCCAGAGGAAGGCAAAAAAAGTATAGGAATCCAGTAACTAAAACAGGGACAAAACTCCTTTCTGATACCAAATGCCACCTGATGTCCCCTGGATTAACAATAAACAATGTTATTTCTTAAAAACATTATTAGTTCCTTATATATGGTATTTGTGCATATGGAAACACCCTGCCCTTTTGTAAAGCATTTTATAGGAACATTTTTAAAACTCTTACTGTACAACATAATTTTTCTATGAGCAGATTCAACTATTTTTTCCTCCAGGGGCAATCAGTTCAATTAACTGCAACTTTGAACCAAATTTAATATTTGGATCATATTCTATGTATCAGTGGTCGCCAATCTTTTCGGATCCACGGACCACTAAATTTACCGGCTCCCGGCACATCTGTGGTCCACAGCCGGTAGATTTAGTGGTCGGTGTCACTCAAAGGGAAAGAAACATCCCCCATAGTGATGTCATGATGGGAGAACTCGCCCACTCTCCAGAACCTGAGATCCGTACAGAGGACATGGTACACAGTGGTGCACCCACCCACCTGGTCTTTCTTCTGACCCCACTCCGGGGCGCTCCGGCCAGAGACGCAGACCACCAAAATTTTCTTGTGGACCACTGGTTGGCGACCACTGCCATATACCTTTTATGCATTCATAAGTGAACATATTTTTGTGTGCCTAGAAGGGAGAATAAATTAGGTTCAGGTAATCTTTCCCCATAGTTGAAGTCTTTGCCCTTTTCCATTTTGTTTTCTGGTTTCCTATCTGTGATCAGATAAATGAATTTGGGATGAAAGGTAGAAAACAAAAGCAACACAGTTGGGATGCAGCAAAACAAACCATTGTTTAATATAAGAAAGCCTGTACGCATGTATGATAAAAGTGATAAAATAAAGCTGGATAATGCACATTGAAAATCTGTAAATCTGAATGTACTTTTAACTATATATATTATATGACCTTGTATTCAAAAAAGTAATACAGAATACTAGAGCTGTCATTAACTTCCCAGGGTAGTAAAATATATATATAAAAAAGATAATAATCCCAGAAGGAATCAACGGTCTGTGGTCTTAGCTTTAAGCGTACAACCCTTTTCACTAAAAAGGGTATCTAAACAAGTTCAGAGAAGCCACCTTCATTGGGTAGTAAACAGTATTTAGGTATCAAGCCCCAAGGGATGGCTGTCCAGAACTCATTCCATATATATATACTATTACCCTGTGAGGGTCTAGACATATAGAAAGTTATGTAGTTGTTTGGTATTTGAAAAATTGTGAGAAATGTAAGTGAGTAACTCACGTAGGCAAAAAAAAAAAATAATGAAGAACAAAGAAGGAGAAAGGGAAGATAGAGAGGGGGAAAAATAAAAGAGGTTGAGGGGCATTGGAGAAAGGGAACACCGACCCTGGAGTACCTTGAAAGTCCTTTTTTATTGGAGTCCTGAAATTCTACATGTGACACCAAAGAAAGATGCACTGAATAAAGTGAGATCTTCCATTAGGGGGGGGGGGGGGGTACAGTCTTCTTCCAGAACAAGAGGGTGCAAGCCCTGAGAGAACTGATCAATTAAATCAGTACTGAACCTCCATAGTGTTTTAGGAGCAGCATATTGTGCAGTAAGAATAAAGATGGTTGTTCAGAAAAGTAGCCTCTGTATATTTTTGGGAGATCGAATAACCTGATCCTTAGCCTAGGGTACTGCCAAAACAAGTACAACAAAGCGCAGGGGGTCTCTCAACATTTCCATCATGTTCCTAAAGAAGTTGACATATTAAACAATATCAGTTTTGAATCTTTTGAATTATATTTGGATTGTGTTAACACTGGTTTTGTACATTAGCTCCACCTCTTTCATTTGTACACACAGACATGAAGTAGGTATGAAACTGAAAACTTTGTTTCCTCTTTGCCACCCTGATGTATTCTAAATTATTTTTGTAATTACCATAATGTCCAGATCAACTTTTTATTTTTAACATTTTAGGATAATTTTGGGGAGTTTATCTTGCATACTTTAGCAATCCGACCTTTGTTTATTGGTTTTTGTTTTTTCCATGTAACTTTTAGATGTGGACAGTGTTCTGTCATTTCTTTTGAATTATTTTTAACTTAATAGCTTTTCTGTGTATGTTGCTGAAATAATGAACTAAACTATTTGATTGTAACCTCTTCAGGGCAGGGTCCGCTCCTCCTCCTGTGTCACTGTCTGTAACTGTCATTTGCAGCCCCGATTTATGTTCAGAGCTGCAAATTTTGATGGCGCTATATAAATCCTTTTTATTAATAATACTAATAAAAAATAATAATTTAAATTAAAAGGCAGGAAAAAGTTTTTCACGCTCAGTCACCAATCCCTGTAGGTGGAGGCACTTTGCAAAAATGTATCTTTAAAATTGTAAACAAACAGCAGATACTGTAATCACATAGAACCTAATTTCAGAGTCTTTGGGTTCCATTTATAAAATCTGACATTACCTCAAACATTCCCTGGTGGGAATCAATTATTGCCATTGAAACACATGCACCTGAAAGATTCTCTACCAGGAAATTTGAGGGAATGTCAGATTCCTTTGGGCCATTTTTTGTATTATATGAGTATGAATTACAATTCTAGCTAAGCTTGTCAGTGAGTAAAGCTTTTTTAATACTTGTTAAGAATATGTAAACATTTATGTCTATAGTCTGAGTACAGAACGCTAACATTGGAAGTAAGCCAAGTTTAGCATTTTAAATGTATTGCCGGTGAAAATAAGTTTTTGCAAATTTGATACATTGCTCTTCCGGATTTGGGATCTTCGGTCATTTTGACTGGCAAGGCCGAAATGATGTAACTCCTTCGCATGTGAGTTTATTTTTTTTACCAGCAGCTGGGTATTCCAGTTTTATGCATAGCTCAGAATACATTATTCAAAAGATTGCAATCAGCTTAGTGTGTTTTATTGCAGAAGGGACAACTCATTAAGGTGGAACATTTTGTGAATGGCCAGACAGTCTAAATAGAGCAACACACTAAAGAACCAATTCAAGTTAATTTGCAAGTATGCAATGCATGTAACCAGCATCTTGGTGTCACCTGTATCTTTTATTAAGCAAGCGGTCTGGAATGCATTTTAAATTCTTTTTTTTCTCTTTACTTTTGTTCTTCACAAAAGAACAAAACACAACATGAGCTAAAAGTTTGCATTTCAGTCGCAGTATTTAAACCCACCACCCCCTCCAAAGGTTCCTATATCTGGTGAGTGCTACAATAACATTTCACAAAAAGCTGACTTTTTTATGGTTTACCTAAGCACAGCCCCAGACCAAATCCCAGTAACCCTTCAAATGCTAACAGCAACTTACTAAAGTACAAAGCAAGGAATTCAATTGTGAATGCAGCCTCTTTATGTCTCCCATGCACTCAATTAGACTGGAATATATTTTAAACTTGCTTTTTTATGTGTCTGTGTGACAGCAGCTTTACAGATTCCATTTCTCAGAGTTTATACACCAAACTGCTCATGTAATTTTACACATCCAAAATTAGTGAAGGCTGCAGCGGGTGACTTTTATTGAATTGCAAAGACTCCAATAGCAAGGAGTGGATAAGTTGAAGACAAAATAAAGCATCTCATTTAATCTTCGTATAGCCTCATCTCCTAAACATCACTTATACTGTACATTACAGAAATAGTTTTAACACTTTTATGTTGTTTTAGAACATGGCAATACCTTATGTTTCCAGTAGTACCAATGTCACTGCATAACTGTATTTGGTATTTCAAAATAATAGTACATTATTAATACAACACAAAAGTGTAATATTATTGAATGTATAGTAATGCACAAATGTGTCTGAACAAAATAAACATGCAATATATTTTTATATATATATATATATATATATATATATATATATATATATATATAAAGTTATCAACAATAGTAACTATAACTATTTAGGCCTACTGTTCTGCTAAATGGCATTTTAAAACTTTCTGCATTAATATAATGTTTGAAGAACATCGCCACCTAGTGTATACACAAGACTATTACACTCATATTCACCTAATACAATAAACCTAAATCGGTTGCATTGCCCAGCATAACTGGTTCCTGAGCTATTTATGTTTTGTTTTGTTTGTTTTTTGTTTTTATGGGTTAGCGATTTGTGAGTATTATTGCTTTCCAATAATGATAATTCCCATATTTATTTGCTTTGTTGTGGGATTCCCTTGTGAAGTCAAGTTTTTATCATCATCAAATAATTATTATTACACAGAATTTATATAACGCCATCATATTACAAAGTCCATAGTCACGTCACTAGCTGTCCCTCAAAGGGCTTCACAATTTATTGTCCCTACCATAGTCAAATGTCTGTAATACAGTCCACGGTCAATTTTGGAAGGTAGCCAATTAACCCAACTGCATGTTTTTGAGATATGGGAGGAAATTGGAGGACCCAGAGGAAACCCACACAAACACGAGGAGAACCTGAAAACTCCATGCAGATAGTGTCCTGGCCGAGATTTGAACCAGGGACCCTGCGCTAC
Source organism: Pyxicephalus adspersus (assembly GCF_032062135.1). NCBI lineage: Eukaryota > Metazoa > Chordata > Amphibia > Anura > Pyxicephalidae > Pyxicephalus > Pyxicephalus adspersus. Next base: position 134,222,415 of record NC_092859.1, on the reverse strand, counting down.
AAATACCAGAGTTATAACCACTTTTTCAGCTCTCACAGCATACTACATACGCTCCTCACCTATTGACCAATTCACTTAACAGAAGTCTTTGTAATGGAACCTGGTTGTTCAACAGAGCATCTGTATATAACTTTCAGTTTTACATTTATTTTCCTTTGTTGCTGCTAGTTACATAATTGAAATTTGATAAAGGAAATTAAAAATGCTAGTGTTGGAATTTGGCATTTTTATCATACTCTTTATTATCAATGTCATTACATTTGTAAGTCCATTTTAATTTGTACATTTTAATTTAACTTAGGTGTAAATCCGTACTGGATCGGAGAAATTGATGCACCTGCAAGTAAGAAGCCCTTACTGTACAGAGACAGACAACCCCCCAACTTGTGTAGCAATAGAAAGTCTTTGTCCCAGCAATTAGATTGTCCTTCAGGAATTGTACAGGTAAGAAGTAATGCTATCATCCTTATTATAAAATGCTATCATTTATAAATATAAAAAAATCGTTTCCTGCACAAAACATTTATAAATGTTCTATAAAACCTTGGGTGGGCTGTATCCTGATGGCATTGGTGTAAAAATGTGATTGTTAGTAGTTTATAATCATACTGGTTAATAATAACAAGATAACTAGGGATTGCATATTTGGAAGTCAAGCAGAGTTAAGTATTTTCCTAACAAAAAATGTTCTGTATAATAATAACAACAATAATAATAATATTAATAATAATATTAATAATAAACTAT
>NC_092859.1:134200468-134220655 GCF_032062135.1 Pyxicephalus adspersus | reverse complement strand
GAGTAATGCCGGGAATTTTAGTGGCGGGCCAGCTGCAATTCATATTTAGGATTCCTTTGGGGGCCAAAAAAAAGGACGTTGGGGAAAAAATTTGGCCCCCGGGCCAGAGTTTGATACCCCTGTTCTAGAGTAAGTATCTGTTTGCAAGATTGAACTTCAACCGAAAAAACAAAACATACAACAAAAATGAAGCTTTTAATCTAATATTCATTTTAATGCAAAGATTTCTATCACAGTACTATAGTCTGATGGTCATCCCCATTAAATCCACCTCTTCAGAGGACATTTTTCCTGGACCTACCTAAGCTAATGATTAGACTGTTAAAGAAGAATCATCTCAGTGATGAACTTATCTGTCACTCTGCGCTACTTTATTAATAAAGACTGATACTTGGTCAAATGTAGGTGCTTAAAAATTGGGTGTATTTATAAAACAGGGAATCTGACATTCTCACAAACATTCCCTGGTGGGAATTAATTATTGCCATTGAAACACAAGGACCTTGAGGATTTCCATGAGGGAATGTATGTGGGAATGTTAGATTCCCTGTTTTTACATAGGGCCCGTTTTCTATTTAACAAATATTAAAATGTATCAAACATTAAAATTAGGAATATAAATATATTTTGGTAATTATGAATAATCCTAAATCTGTTGATGGCCTATAACTCATTTAACTTTTTTTGTTGCAGGGGATGAAATTCTAGAACTGAATGGAGAGTCAATGTATGGCCTAACACATAATGATGCCCTGCAAAAATTCAAGGTGAGAACTGGTTCATGTAATTTTATTTTGTAATTTTTTTGAGTTTTATTAGTGAAAAAAATTTAAATATGAATAATGTAAGAAGAAAAAAGAGACTAGGTAACAGAAGGGTTTTTTTCTCGCAAAGATTTATTGTGTGATTGCTCTTGAAATCACATAGGTAAGTATAAAACTTGACAAAATACATTTCTCATGCAGATACTAGTGCATACCCATAAATACTATATATTTAGCTCTTGTGATACAATGATAATTGAGGTATTGATTGAAAATGTAGGAAAGATTATGAGTCTCGAAGTCCGACATGTTTTGCCCTATTGGGCTTCTTCAGGGGATGGTGATACAAATAGCAGATACTGGTATAAAAGAAGTATATAAGGAAGCCACTTACAAATAGTGTTCAAACAAACTATATATAAGAGCCATTACAAAATTGAGTATACAATGTGCAAAAAATAAATATAATAGTAAATATCTTCATGTCAAAATATTTGCCACGTTGTCCAAGCTGGTAATATAGTTTAATGTAGTTATAGTATTATCAATCAATTGTTCAATACCAATGACACAGAAACAGATTTATATAATTATCAAGATGGACTAAAGTTTTTATACAAACTTACATTCTGCATAGCTAACTTACAATCAGCCTCAACAATAAATGAATAATTAGGAAGAAGGTCAGGGACTTATAACTAAGTCCAGCTGGCATGAAGCTTCTTCATTAAAAGTTTGAATTTGGATGGAATGCGGGGTCAAAGTACTCAATCCTAAGTATCAAAGAAAACAGGAAAAGCAGACAAGATGATTACTTGTAATTCAACATTAGCTGTGAGATGACCACTCTAGTTGGGGTCTTTGGAGACTTAAATCAACTAATTCTAGCAATATTAATAATATTTTGAACTAACATTTTTACCAGAACTAAGACTACAGACACATTTATTGTATCAAATGCAGATCAAACCTACCAGGTCCTGTCTTCTTCTGATCTAGAGTCCAGAACAGGAGTTGCTTGAAGTCCCTGAAAATTGCCAAAAATTGGTATTCGCCCATTCTGCAGCAATAATGCACATTTAAATACGATTATGGTTTTGCATGTTTAATGATCATGATAAATTATTGAAAATTGTTGTCTCTGGAGAACATATACCATACAAAAGGCACTTTTTAAACTATAATTTAGTTGTAATTTGGTATATCGCTTTCCTTTTTTTATAGTTCCTTCACCTATTTCTAACTTGGTGACTTGATTATTTCTGCGCCATAATAAATGATTGTGCTTTCTCATCAGCAAGTGAAGAAAGGAGTTCTTACACTAACAGTCCGGACAGGACTCAGCCTTCCAGATTTCAAAAGCAGTTCTCAGATGGTGCGATCTAAAAGCTCCAGCACTATGAGAGAACACAGCCCGCTTCATTCTGAGAATTCTTCCTCTTTATTCAGCTCCAACCCAAATGACAGAGTTATTATTGAAGTGTCACTACAAAAAGGTATTGAGAAGATCTTCTATGTAATGTCCAATCAGAACATTTGTATAACATGCAATACAACCTATGTACCTGTATTACAGAATTTGCAAACTGAATTATGATTTAACCTTTCACGAGGGAGCCATTGCTGGTCTGCTTCTAAAATGCTTCACCTTGCTGACACACTAGCTTCAGGGCTTTTTGGTTACATAGATTAGCAAATTCAACATCCCTATATAATTAGATAAGGTATCAGCCGTCAAATTAAAGCTAAGGGGTTAGAACAGACTTTTTCAAACTTTTAAGCCCAGAGGAAATGTATTTTGGGTTTTAGGGAACCCCTGGAAAATGAATTAATTAGGGTTGCTGGAAAGACTGCCCCCATGATGGTGATTATCAAGAAGTGTTAGTCAAAATGCAACCCTACTAGACAGCTAAAAAGATCACAGGTGACATCCCACTATACTTCATAATGGTGTTGAACCTGGAGCTATGTAGGAATCACCAAATTAAAAAGTAACTCAGCCGAAGCTCAAGGAACCAATAACCATGGGAGTAACCCTAGGGTTCCACAGAATCTGATTGAGAATGGCTGGGTTAAAATGTCCAAAACACAGCAAATACCAGAAGCAATTTGTAAAGTCCAGCTGTAAGTTTAGGGTTAGGTTTTGCATATACTTTGTGCTGTAAGAACTACTATATATTCATATAAACCTGGGAAACATCCCATGGCTTAATATTGCATATAATGGAATGAAAAATCTGTCCCAGTCCCAGGAACAATTCATCTGAGGATGAACATGCATCTCCCCCACAGCCATTCCCTACATTGTATGTCATTAAATATTTATGGTCAGAAGAAGAATGGTCAGACAATGACGTTAAGTCTTAGTTAAAAAATTTTTCATTGCAAATAATTTCATGAAGTGAACACAGTTTGGTTGAATTTACTCACCTATGTGCTATGTTCACTTTACAGAGTGAAAATTCTCTTCTCATCAGTGATTCACCCTCAGTGTGTAATAATGTAATAATTTGTAGTATTATTTAATCTTTTTGTTTTTAGAGTCTGGTGTTGGCCTAGGAGTTGGATTGTGCAGTGTCCCAAACTGTGGAGGCATTTCTGGAGTATTTATCCATACTCTTTCTCCAGGCTCTGTGGCACACATGGATGGACGGCTAAGGTAGTGATACTTATCTTTATTTTAAACTATCCCCAAAGGAATTACATTTATCTTCTGCAGAAGCAAAGAGCACTGGTGGTAGTTCCTTGTTTTATTAAATCTTTCACTGGCGTCTTTCATTTTCCATGATGTGTAAGCAATATAGTTTGTGCTGTGGAATAAAAAAAAAAAGGATTTTGCATAAACTCCTAAATTGCATATAGGGTGTCAGAACCATGGTACATAAGCCAACTTGCTCATTTGGTAATATTAAAAGCAAAGCTCAGGCGAACACAAAAATTTTAACAAAATCTGTGAATACAAACAGTGGAGTTGATTTACTGAAGGAATATAGGCTGCTTACTTTGGAAAGTGACATATTACCTTGCAAGGGAAATTACACCTGTCTACGTAAATGAGATGAAAATTCAGTTAAGTCAATTAAGTCAGCACAGCTAATTCACTAAGTTGTTTCATTTCAGAAGAATAATGTACTTTGGTGCATAAATTGCCAGTTCAAAGCAAAGTGGTGGACAGAATACCTGTTCATGAACCAAACGTACTTTTAGAATTCTTACACCTATTTTCCTCTCATATTTCTTCTTCTTCTTATTATTATTATTATTAATATTATTTTTCAACAGTAATTATATAGCACCAACATATTACGCAGTGCTGTACACTAAATAGGGGTTGCAAATTACGGACAGATACAGACAGTGACACAGGAGGAGGAAAGGACCCTGCCCTGAAGAGTGTATGATCTAATAGGTAGGGAAGCAGCATACAATAGGAGAGGTGGATCTGGAATGGTTGGAAAGAAGCAAGGTTTTTAAAAGACAGGAAAGCAAATTTGAAAGGATGGGTTTTGAGTTCTCTTTTAAATGAGCAGAAAGTAGGAGCAAGCCAAATAGGACTGGGAAAACCATTCCATAGAGTCAGGGCAGCTCTAACACAGTCTTGAAGCCATGCGTGTGATGAGGTTATAAATGAGGAAGTCATTAGTAGGTCATTGGAGGAGCAGAGAGCGGCTAGTGAAGTATTTTATTATCATGTCAGAAAGGTAAGTGGGAGAAAAACTGTTGAGGGATTTAAAGGTAAAGCACAGGAGCTTGAATTTGATTCTAAGGTAAAATGGAAGCCAATGAAGAGAACTACAAAGAGATGCAGCAGAAGAGGAGCGGTGGGAAGGATGGATGAGTCTGGGTGCAGCATATCTGAATTTAACAAGTGGGAATGTCATTAAGATGTCAAAGTATTAAAAATAGATACCAGTCTACATTTTCCTAGCTTCCCTGAATTACAGTAAAAACAATGTATCCACAGGCAGGAAGAGGAATTTGTAGCCACACCAGGTAGGTGGTAAGCAGCTCTAGGGAAGGGGAGGCAATTTTTAAAACAGTGATTCTGACATTCGCAGAAACATTCTTTGGTAGAGAATCAATTACTCCCACTAAAACATTGACCTGGAAGACCTCAATCTTTTAAGAGGAAGCCATGAGAATTCAGGGCTGCATAGTTAGATGCACAATAACACAATGTGTTGGTGATGGTTTAGTTTAAACAAAAAACAGTATGCAGAACAAGGAAGATAAAGACATTTTTTGGTATAATATTTCTTTCTTTCTTAACCTCCAGAAAAGGCGACGAGCTGGTGGAAATAAATGAGCACACTGTCACTAACAAGCCACTGAATGAAGTATATGCACTTCTAAGTCACTGCAACCCTGGAGCAGTCATTATCCTGATTAGCAGACACCCAGACCCACAGGTAATTGTAACCATATGGCATGCAACCATATTAGTGACACTATAACAGATGTGCACCTAGGATTACTTTTCTTTCCAGTATTTAAAACTGAAAAATGAGCTGTTCATTTATTTCATTTTGTTTAGCTTGTGTAATACTATAACTGCAAAATGTTAAACTGACACTATTTATCAATACCATGCTGCATTAAACTAAAGCCAGACAAACTTTATGTTGTATGGAGTCCACGCCAACTTTTATTATTATTATTATTGGCATCTCTATTAAAAGCCCTTATAATGCACGTTGACAGATCAAAAAATGGACATGATCTTTTCTTAAACAGTGCTTGTTAGCACACTGCATTTATGTGTCCTGTCATAATGAAGATGGAGGTTCCTGAACTTTTCTACTCTAAACTAAAAAAGTTAACGTTAATGTTTAATGTTTGGTGGAATGAGGATTGCAAAGAATTTTAATAATTACTGGTATCATTTTCATTAAAGCTTGAATCTTCCTTTAAAGAATGAGAAATCCACAATATGTCCAGTTGTCAAATTATATGGTCAGGTAAATGCCAAAAGAGAATATTTTTTACAAATGAAGTGAACCTTCCACAAGCTGTTTAGTAGTCAAAAGGAGCAGATGTTCAGAAAGTACAACAATTGTAATTTTACACAAATACCAATAGTCTGGCATAAACTTTGCTTATTCATGACAATGTCTGTGAATAACCCTCTCCTTCCCCTCACCAAGCAATACTTAATTATAGCAATTCCTGCTCCTTTACCATTTCCAGACTCCTGAGCTCTCGCAGTACTGCTATAACAGATCACTTCCTGGGTATGGGGGTATGTTACCCATATTGCAGTAATTGGACCTGAGAAGCCAATCACTGACAATAAAACTTGAACATTGAAGAGTAGATAGTCAGAACATTTCATAGAGTAACAAAAACATGCAGTTGGGTTAATTGGCTTCCCCTCAATTTGACCTTAGGCTTTGTTAATGACATATGACTATGTTAGGGACATTGGATTGTGAGCACCCTTGAGGGACAGCTAATGACATGACTATGGACTTTGTAAAGTGTTGCGTAATATGTCCGCACTATATAAATACTGTGTAATAATAAAAATAATAGCAAACAGATATCTATTGCATAAATTGTTTTACCTTTATTCTTAATTTTTAGATTTCTGAGCAGCAATTACAGCAAGCTATGACTGAAGCTATGGAAAAAGAATACCCACACTGGAATTTGGAAGGTAATGTCTATTAAAATGTAAGGGAAGGTCGTAACATTCTTGCACTACAAATAAATATAAATGAACTAGGTTTGTTATATACAGAAATATGTTAGATGTTGGTGTAGATGGCCTTTACCACCTTGCCCAATTTGATATCCTTTATTTGAATAAAAGACTCCTCACATCATCATGTCCTCGACTAACATTCCTATCCCCATCTATGCAGGTGCTAGATGAATTTAACATCAGCACCTAATTTGTGGCCTAATAAGTATGAAGGAAAAGGAGAGTTTGATTATCTGGAAATTCTGACTAAAATCTGCAATCACTCATAGTCAAAGAGGCAAAATTAAGATTTTTTTTACTAGTACAGTGGGATTTAAAAAACTCACTGGAGTAACTCATTCTCCACCCAGCCTTCTGCTTCCCGCAAAAACTGCCACTCATTCCCCTTATTGTTTTACCTTTTTTTCACACAAAGGAAAAAGAAACAAAGTGAAAAAAAAAATGTAAGGAAAATAGAAAGTTAACACAAAAGCACATAAAAATAGCCAAATTCAAATTATTCAAATTGCTCCGTTATGATTCACCATAGCTTCCTTTACTGTCAAGTATTTTCAGCAAAAGAGAAAGAAGTCAGACCTTGCAGCAAAGCCATGCAATTCAAATAACAGTCTTCACTGCAGTCAAAGTTCTGTCAAAACTACCTTGAAGGACTCTTTTGGTGTTACTGACCATCTTCTATGTCAGTTGTGTACTTGACATGACTTGTAAAAGTCATGAAAATGTTAGGGAAAGTGCAGTGAAAAATTTTGTGAGATATTTTAGGTTGTTCTTCTTTTTATTTCAAATAATTGTAACTGCAACTTTTCTCAAACTTAGCTGAACGTATTTATTTGCATTTAAAACAAAAGCTAAAGGTTCAGCAGTTTCACTAAACATTTCCTCTTCCTCAAACCTTGTAAAAAAATTACACATATTTGAAGTTTCCATAAAAAATTTCCCTCTCTATAGAGCAGGGGTGTCAAACTCAAATACACAGAGGGTCAAAAATAAAAACTTAGACAAAGTTGCGGGCCAACCTTAAAATTTATTGAAAAAATTGAGGAAATTTTTCCTTCTCATTAGATATACACCCTTTTCATATGGAAACAGATGTTTTGCTTCACATACAACCTGGAACAAGCCTATAATAGAGAAAGAGGCATAAACATTTTTTTTTTGTAATTTTATTTAAGAAAACACCTTATGCATCTTTATCTATTTGTAGCCTTCTGAGTTAAATTTCAATGGTAACCTTTTTGCACAGGCTAACAATAATAATAACAATATTCTTCTATGAAAATCCAATCATTCACGTCCATGCCTTGGAGTAGCAAGAAAAAGTACAGCTGAGGGGGAGTGCTGGAAATGCCTGACGCGGCGTCGCTGAAACTCCCTCTTCATTGAAATAGTGCCGCTACTAAAATTCCCGACATTTTTTGCGTCTATAAAACAGTCCAATGCGGGGCCACGCATAGGCAGAGAGCCCGCTGGTCTTTAGCTGCGAGTGATGCCGGGAATTGTAGTAGCGGCGCTATTTCAATGCAGTGGCGGGCCAGTTGCTGTTCATATTTAGGATTCCCTTGGGGGCCAAAAAAAGGGACATTGATGGCCAGATTTGGCCCCCGGGCCAAAGTTTGACACCACTCCTATAGAGAGTTTATATTTAAATAGATTCCTAGTTGGATAAGTCAGAGAGATATCTAGATTTGGATGCAATAAGTATCTATTTAAATGGGAATTTAGTAATTATTTCTCTTGTAGAGAATGTATAATGCCACATTTAGGATATTACATTTGTAAAGAATATTTTTATATTAGCTGACTTTGCTAAAAAAATCCATTGTTTGCAAAAGCACTTCCAAAGAAGAAGCTGGTTCCAACATGATCAGCAAAAAGGCTGACAATGTGATGGTCTTCACCCACTTTTAAACCCTTAATTAGATGATTTGATCCAATCATTTGGTGCCAGGGGTTCTATAGTTAAGGAAAATAAAATTGGTGAGAGGGGGCAATCCATTTGAAATGGGAATTGGGAAGGAAAGTATATTGATAATATAAACTTGAGTTGAAGGCACCATATAGACAGCCATATAAGCTGATAATAGTGGCCCTTGAAAACCAAAGGCTTTCAACATTTCTTTTAGATATCCCCAATCTACTCAAATGACTTTTAGGCACCAAGAGTAAGGAAAACTGCTGAAGATTGGTTCAGTCCTGAGTAATAAAGTAGATAAGGCATACAGTGAGTACCATTGGGAGCTTGTCTCCCTATGACAAATTCCACCAGGAAAGTTCCTATGGCTTTAGCATACAATTTAAGATATGTAGGTAGGAGATAGGTCAAAAGGTTTGGGGATAAACCAGCTTCTTACATGGCCTAGAGACATTAACAATAATTGCTTTTACCATTCAGGCTGGAAAAACTCCAGGGACTGCAGGATAGTTTTGTTTTTAACCAGCTTTTCTCAGCTCAGGTTTTATGCAACTCTAGGATTCCTTTCTAGGTTGTTAGTTATTTCTGCTTCTCAGATAGGTAACTACTTACAACAATTATTATTTTAGCTATCAGTTAGGTGCACGTTCTTTCCACTGACCTCAAATGTAAAGTGCACACATCCTACTTACCATAATACTAATGTACTTTAAGCTGTCTGTCATAATAGAATAATCATTAGTAGGTTTCCTGACACTGGAAAGGTATTACAAGGATTCTTTAGTCTAAAAAAGTTGTGAAACGCCGAGACACTAAAACTTGTTGAGTGACTGCAATACAACTTCTCTGGCATGGACACAAACACCTACCTTGCAAGGATGAGGATAGGGGAATGCTCTGTATTCTCCACACTGGGGTCCTGTGTTGTCTTTTATACTTTCTCTTTATACTTTGTTTATTTTATTTTAATCTGTTTTGCAGGTGATAGGAAGATGGCTTCATGCTGCCATGGGAAATATCAGTGTGAAAGCTGCATAGAGAAGCATGCTGCATACCTATATTATAGCCGGAGGGAGCAGAGGCAAATGGTTCGATCCAGCAGTGACAGCAATTATAATCCCAGGTCAATGAACCTGAACCAAGACTCCTGCCAGATGTATGGACTGAAGAGTAGGGTGCACAGTGTGGATGTGCCCGTGCGAACTGACCCCATACAGACTCAATACTCTGCACCTGTAAAGCTGGGAGATTGTTCACCTCCTGCCAATGATGCTTTAAAATCTACTCAGGTCCTCTGTAAGAAAACTACTGGTCACTCAGGCGAGATTATAGTTAAGAAGTTAACTTCTAAACCAGCTCCCCCACCTAGGAAATATTATAAGCAAGACCCTAAGGATGATGTAAGTATGTTTAAAAAATGATTGGTGTCTTCATCATTAACCAGCAGTTCTATTTGGCATGAGTGAAGTCATTTATTCTAAAAATGTATGTACAGAGATGTTTGTATAGACATCAAAATTTGCCACATCTAGACTTTGTGCTTCTTTGCTTTTATGTTCTTCTACTTGTGAACTCAATGAAGGACTACAAAAGTTAGTAGTTTTTAGTTCCATTTTTAGGCGGGTTTCGGATAGCCGGTTTTTCCAAGGGGTACAATGGGGTTTAAGGCTTGGAGAACAAACGGAAAGGGGCTCAAATTCTGTTTTGCAAATGCACTGCAGTTGGATTGCAGCTTTTTATTAGCACCATGCTGGCCTGGGTAAGTCTGCGGAGGAATCACTTCCATGGATTTGAATGGAAATGCTTTCCAACTGCACTAGCAAGCAATTACAAAGTGGTAGAAGGTGTACTGAAGGTCATATAACTGCAATCACTTCCTGGAGCTTTTGAGCAAATACTCATGAATGTGTTTTAACTAGGGATGAGCGAGAATGCCTGTGGCATTCTTGTGAAAATTTCCTTGAACTTCCGATGGGTCCACAAAATTTCGGCGAACCGATTCTGCAAAACAATCGGAAGATCGAGGAAATCGTTACGATCCCCGACAGGTAATTAATCTCTAGTGCCCCGGGATCGCAGTGGATTCTCAGGGCTGCATTCAGTCTTGCAGCCCAAGAAATCCTCCTGTTTGCGATCCCCGGCACTACACTAGGTTAACCTCTAGTGCCTGTGAATGGCAGTGGAACTGCAGATGAACTCTTAATGGAGTTTCTCTATTGAGAGTTAATCTGCAGTTCATTTCCCACGGTCACCGGGCTGATAAGTACAGCCCATCCGTGGGAACTGAACTGCAGATGAATTCTCAATGGAGAAACTCAATTGAGAGTTCGCCTGCAGTCACAGCTGATTGGAGGCTTTTGCCTGCCTCCTCCAATCAGCTGTGACCGCAAAGTTCCCACAGTCATCGGGCTGTACTTATCAGCCCGGTGACCGTGGGAACTGAACTGCAGATGAACTCTCAATGGATTCTTCTGCGGTTCCACTGTGATCCAGGCACTAGAGGTTAATTAACTTCTAGTGCCCCGGGATTGCAGTGGATTCTCAGGGCTGAAATCATTTTTGCAGCCCTGGGAATACTGTTTGGGATCCCTGGCACTAGAGGTTAAATGTGGACAAGTCTCCTCATTCAAAAGCTCTAGAGCTCTTTAATTGGCTGGGGAAAAGCTTTCCTCAGCCAATCAGAGAGCACTAGTTTTAATACATCCCGCTCATCCCTAGTTCTAATACATCCCCTTTCTGCTCCCATTTATGTATATTGGTTTAAATTAAGTGCCTGGGAGGTGTTAACCATATGGTTGTCAACTTCCTATCGGAACTTAACCAGAATCTTGTGTCAGTTTGCTACATGATATAAACTTGTCTGGTGTCCACAGTTTGTACAAACTTAGATGGCAGTCAAGAACCAGATAGACTATTGTGTAAACATAACCACAACATACATAATCGGATACAGACACTTAGAAAATGTCAGATGATTCCCCTCATTGAGATGAGTGTTATGTCATGCTATGCTATGCAGAGAAACTCTATAAAGAGACAACTGCAGACAGAGAAGATTGGAAGTTATTGCTCAGGCTAAATGAGAAATTGTTTTCTAATGGTGAGAAGTTTTCATGCTTAAAATGAAGACTTATAGATACTTGTACTCATAATATGAACACAGTGTGAAAAGTGTCAACGATGCAGAAAGAAGCAGTACAGGATGTGGTTTACATAGGAAGTTTGAGCTTGTGTGGCATATCACAATAAATATTGCAGACATAACAGCCACTTTATATTTGACTGAACATGCAGTATATGATATATAAAACCATACAATCCCTGTTAAGATGAATTGTCAAACCAATTATTTTAATATAATGGATTATTATATGGAGTATAAAAGTAAAATACTTGGTGGTAGCCTAGCATTTTATCTACCGTATAAACATGTTGGATTGATTCCATTGCGTTCCATAGATATAGAAGCAGGGTAGCCATTAGTGGGGACAAGGGGCATTTCTGTACTGGGCTCCTGTCAAAAGAGCTTAACTTTGCAATGCTGGAACTTTTACACATAGGGGAGGGGGCCAGGAAATGTACCTAGTATGGGGCCCAGACATTTCTAATAGTGGTTCTACACAGGAGAGACCACCATTTTACTAGAACTTATAAAACAGATAAAACAGTGAGTAGATTCCTGCAATCCACCAATTGTACAAGGGAGGCATTTCATATTGCACCGAATAGGAGAAATGGCATATAGCACAGCACATGAGTAATATCACATTTGGTAACATAGTATAGAAGGTGAATGCTGCTTCTTCACTTTCATATAATGAATGTAGCAGCAGACTGGATACTCGCCTTTTTTGCATAAAACACTGTCATTTAAAATTCCAATTTGACATAGCAAATGTGGGCAATAACATTCATTTAACATTATGTGGTCTAGGGCACTATTTAGCTATGCACATATTGAACCATGCTTGTTTAATAATATTGTAGAGTAATAAGAAATAAAACCCAGGAAAAACAAGCAAACCTTCCTAATATATTTATAGTGTCTTATCTTTGTATAATAATAATTTCTGCAAATTTTAACAGTACAATTTCAGATGCAATTGCATTTGTACTGTATGTCATTGCTCAGCGCAGCCTGTTGTGGTAAATCCAGACCTTGCATAACTCCTAGCAGCAAATGCAGCCACCTCATTTAAAACATTTTATGCTGCAATAAATTGCTTTTGTGTTCTTTGGTTTAGGCCTACTTTTTCAGTTAGTCTGTAATTAGTCATTATAGGGGATTCCAGGTATAATAACAATAATATGGAAGAGATGTAGTGAACTTGTGGCAACATATGATACCATTACAATGGTGTTTTAATAACAAATGCAAGATTAATTAATACCTGAGCAGGTAAATTTGCATATAGGTGCATAATATTTTATAATGCAATTTTGCATCTATTTCAATTAATTTTTACTATTAAAGGTACAATTTAACATCATACATTGTATACACGGACCATACCATTTTTACCTGTGATCAGAAAGTAATGTTTTGGAGGGATTTTTTAAGGGAGCTAATTTAAGTTGTTTTTTTCTTTATATTTATTTGTGTGCGTTCAGACAACAAAAATGTTTTTTTATTCTTTAATGGTAACATTTCTTTGCTGCTTTTTATCCCATCTTGATTCTGGTTGTAGCTTTGTTTGTAAATGAAAGTTGTCGAAAGTAATGCGCAGGACTGCAGTACTGTATGCCCACGGTGTGTTGTAATGAATGGTTAACGCTGAACTATAATGATGTGGTCGGGGTTGTTTTTTACATGACTGCTCTGTTAAACAGGAAGCAGGAAACTTGATTCTGAAGGGAAACCAGCAATTGACAGCCCACAGTGTGCTAGATACATCCTTATCTTCTACTGACTCTTCACATACAACAACTGCTGATCAGACGCCTCCTGACTCAGGTATGTCATCATTTGACCCAAACTTGCCCAATGCCCTCTTAAAATATTCACCACCAAAGGAATTATTTAATAGGGCAAGGCAAAGGACAATGGCAATGTGCTAATTACAGAAATGATATATAAACTGTGCTGGCTCCAGTCACCTGCTTGGGATTTGTGGGTTGCTATTCTTTGCAAATTGTTTTGGTTCTTTGAATTGAATTGGATTTCATAAAACTGGTTAGCTGACTTCCATTACACTAAAATCCTTCTTGATGAAAGCTTGTGTTCCACAGTATTTTGGGCACTTTAGTTAAGAGGTTATAATCTAATGCATCATCTCAGTGATTTGGCTTGATATGGTATGTTAGTTATGATATATTGAATTAGAAACAATTAAAATGTAAAGAAAATGACTTAAATGGAAAGCATTAGGATAAGGACAAAGAGAAATGAGTACGAGCTTGTTTTATTACAGGAAGAATCGTATTAGTTTACATTTATTTATTCATATTTGGTTGGTTTAGCATTTGTCAATATATATAAAAATATAATTATAAAAACAGAGAGATTTATGAAACATGAGTGGGTTGAAATAGGATAAATTCTAAAAGGCTCAGTTTGCTGAGTAAACGAATTTGCAATGGCCAATATTTAAAGTGAATTTCGAAGGCCGAGGTATGTATATGTTAACCATTCATTGTGAAATGAAGCCTTTTCACCTTGTTATACTCAGCAGACAACACAGCAAGGTCTTGGACCTTTGTGAAAATACATTGCATTTGAAGACGGGGTTGTGGACAAATGTTCTTTTCACATAGGAACAACTAACACTCATTTTTTGTGTTGTGTATATACTCAAATACTCATGTTTGTTTTCCCCTTATATTGCCTTTAGTAGGTTAAATATTTTTTTAGTTTAGAAAGAGTTTTTAAATTCATGGTATTATCTCCCCATGACTCCCGTGCTAGGAACTTTGCATGTTAGCTCTCAAACATGCAGATCTGTCAGTAGCCATTCAGTCAGCTTGGGTTTTTGATATTCTTGTGGGCATTAAAGTTTTCCATTTGAAATAATATTCAATAAACTAAAATGTCAACATTCTAATCAGAGTGACACATAAGCAGGGAGCAATAATAGGAAGATCTCAGTGCTGGAGTTCCCAAGAGATAGAAGGAGCCATTCAGAGTTCACCTAAAAGTGGAATATGATTTTTGAGTTATCCTTTGACTTTTACTAATTGATCTTTTTTTACACTTGTCTGCCTTCCACAGAGTTCAGGAAATCTCATCATTTGTTTAGTGCTGTCAAGGGAGGAAATGTGTTTCTGTGTAACCCGTAATATACCTATCAGCCCCCCACCCCCCCTTGTCTCTTTATATGGGAAATGTTTTTTGGTCTGCAGAATTAATTTGTGTAGAAAAGTATTTTCAATAATCTTTTATCTTGTGCTTACACAAAAAGGGAAGTGTCGTCTTTGTATTTAATGGTGCATGCTCATTTTCAAGCATAACCCTATATTAAAATAATTTGACTCTGGGACCCGAAGTATCAGTATCCAGTCGGGAAGCCCCTAGTATATGCATCAGCTCACTGAGTTAATTCTTCAGTTCTAACACTGTGGTGCAGTTCCAATATGATGGTGTCATCTTTTCGAGGTGCTGTTTGGAGTTTCTGTTTCGAGCCTCAGCCTGGTACAACAGCTGCAAAGTGCTGCTAGGTTTGAAAACAATGGTACAGGAGGTCAAGAATAAAGAGATAAGAAAGATACAACTCAGTTATCAATAAAAAAAACTGTTAGAAGTAAGACTCAGTGAAAGCTTCTGTTAGTGTTATTTCTTCTTCTTGTTTAGAAGGGTGAGAAAAGTGTTGCTAATGTTTAATTTCTAAAATGCCTCAATCTGCATGCAAGCCTCTCTGAGGTTGTAGCTTCCTCATTTTGTAATACAGTGAAAACTTTTGTCTCTATAGATGTGTTTCTCAACCTTTTCAGCATGGGGAAGTCTTAATGGATTTCTTTGAAGTCATTTGCTATTCGCTAGGATCACCCAGGATCATCCAGGTTCACTGATGAAAGTGTATCCTCTCCAGACTTGGAGTCAAGTTTAAGTCCTTCTACCTCACCCTCTGATATTTTCAGACCACATCCCTTGGGCATTTTTCTATAAAAAATATATGCTTAGTGGATAGCATGAGGCATTTAGAAGCTGAATTTCAGAGGTGGATTTTATTGGTAGAACCAAGAATTTGAATGGGAACCAACCAGGGATCAAATTGACTGGCTCACATACCTGAGGCCTTTACAGTTGTTCCAATAAATGCTTTGAAGGCCAAATTATGTTTTCTTGTAATGTGTATTATATTGGTACCCACTTGTAAAATTTTTATTTTTCACATTCCATAGGAAGTTCTGCTGTGTCTCATCATAAGCCATTGTTAAGAAGACAAGCACGTGTTGACTACAGCTTTGATCCAACTGCAGAAGACCCTTGGGTCCGGATTTCTGATTGTATTAAAAACTTGTTCAGTCCTATCATAACAGAAGACCAAAGCATTATAGATATGGATGGAAATATTAGCACAGGGGATGACAGCTCTTCCTCTATACAAACAGACCAAGGACAGCAAGCAACCTACAGTGAGGAATCTAGTTCTCAGAATGGTAGAAGTGAAGATATAACTAATCTGAAAAAAGGTCCTCCTGTGGCACCAAAGCCAACCTGGTTTCGCCAGAGTTTGAAAGGAACCAGAACTGTAAATCGATCATTGGACAACAGTGCTTTTGACAAACCCAAAGAGTATAGTAACATTTCTAGATCATCATGTTCAAATAGAGCATTATCAATCAAACAGAAAATAAGTTCATTTGAAACTTTTAGTAGCCCACAGCCAGTAACAAAGGGAAGCAATAGGCCTAGCTCTCAGTCTCCAGTGCAACATGAAAAACCATTTCACAGGGAAGTTGAAGTAGAATGTGTTACTGTGTCTTTCAACAAGGTCTCAGTGAATACAGTTGAAAGTAAAGTTGAGAAAGTACCTGAACCCCAAATAGTACCTCCAGAACCTGTGGATAATACTGAGGCCAGAGTGTCTTGCTCTCCTCCAAGGATTATTATATTGAACGCTAGAAGAAGCAGCAGTACCAGTAATGAGTCACAACTCTACTCTTCCTATACAGAGTTCACTGAGCCCTTACCATACAAGACTCCAAGCCAAAGATCAAGGAGTTACCCACTTTCTTCCACACCATCAGCTGATACTACAAAGAAAAGTGAAAACTGCAGCAAACTTTATTCTATAAGCAGTCAGGTTTCCTCTGCTCTTATGAAATCCTTGCTAGCTTTTCCACAGTCTCCACTTCCACAAAGCAAAGACTTATGGCAGACAGAGGCCACGGCAACAGAAGAAAACCCTTGGAACTCCTTCAATGAAAACCACCCGCTGGACACTGGATTCTCTGTAAAGTAAGAAAAAAAATAAAATGAATTTTAAAATTTAATAGAAAAACCTACAGAATTGTCAGAAAGACAGAATTCACTTTTGCTATTTATAAAAAAGTAATTTATTTTTAAACTGGGTGCAATGAACAACTGCAGTGGGAAAGGTAAAGTAGGCAAAACAATGTCAGAAAAAAAGACAGTTTAGCAGAGAAAATTTAGGTTCTGGATGATACAGCAAGAGCAGATTCAGCATACAGCTACAATGCTGGGGCAATAGGCCTGATTTATTAAAGCTCTCCAAGGCTGGAGAGGATAAACTTTCAATAATGTTGTTGGGTGATCCACCAAACTTGGAATGGATTTTCTAAAAGTCACATTGCTATTTGTTTAAAATGTTTAAAATCCTGGACCGGATCCATTCCAGGTTTGCTGGATCACCCATGATCACTGATGAAATAATACATCAGGCCCAATGATTGAACTGTAAGGTGGGGGGAAATAGTCTCCCGGGAGCCAGAATCAAGTAGTAAGCTGGTGACTGCCAGACTCTCATGGTTGTTGGAGGGACAACTACATTCAGGTCCAAGAACCTTGGTCCAGAGGCCGTTGTGCAGAGAGAAGTTAGGGAAACATAGACTAAATAAAGTCCAGTATATTAACTTTTCTTGTGCAGGGAACTGACAAGACAAGGATTTTGGCCCCTGTAGCATTTATGGGCAGGCCATAGAGGCCATTAAAGAGGAAGCCAGAAGATGTTCCTTTGCCCTACAAAAGAAAGAAATCAGCAAAACAATATTGTGAAGTAAATATATGAACTTATCCCAAAAGAGCAAACAGGTTCAAACTAAACAGTACATTCAGTACCTCTGAATGTATAGGGAGCCAGTTGCAAAATTATTGGATAGAGCTCTTCTATTTTACCTACACAAGATATGGTGATAGATATATTGCATTTTTAATCAAAAAATAAAAAGTCCAGGTCCTGTCAATCTGAAAATGACCCCTGTCTGATGAACCAAACATTTTGGATAGAGTGGGGAAAAAGTAAGACCCTTTGCTAAAGTTTTTGTTTGAATCTATTTCTCTCCATTGGAGAGATGTACTGGTGACTATTGGTAATGAAAATCAAATGGGAAAGCCAACAGTCGAGGTAAGAGTAAATAATCCAATAGGGAGATTTATTTTAGTGACAACTGTCATAGTTCAAGGGTAATAAAGTATCTCTTTTTATTTTAGCCTCTCTGGATTAAAGGGGTATGGGACTGGACAGCAAGAAAAAGAGAAGGAAGATACCATCTCCGAGCAGCCAATCTTTTTGCCTTCATCTGCAGCCAGTAACAGTCAGTCTGTAATATCCCTACTGCCTGCTCAAGAACTCAACCATCTAATAGAGGAAGTTAAAGCTCTGGATGAAGAAACGCTTAAGGTCTGAAAGCCATCTTTTTGTATATATGATCCTATTATATATGTATGGATGGAGAGAGAGACAGACTAGAGCACAAGAATGTAGATGTTTTAGGTTGAATTAGGAGAGCCAGCTTGGACTTAAGAGTGTTCGTGACAATTTGGTGCAAGCAGCCCAAGTAAAGACAGCCAGATGGTCCATGTTGGGGAACACGGAATCCATAGAAGGTATAGCAGCTGCCATTGCTTCTTTTTCTGAAGATGTAAGCTTCAGTTAAAATTTAAGCAAATAAGAGATTTTGTCCAAAAAACTTTGGGTGATACCTTTTATTGGTTCACTTGAACTACTAAAGATGACAGCTTTCTTGGCCCTTTTGTTCCCCTCTTCTGCTTTTTTGCAGTTTGCATATTGAAGACTTTAAATTAGCCAAAAATTGTGTAACATAAACTGTGTGCAGTAATTTGTAGCTAACACAATACAATACTTTTCCACTGTTCACAGAAAAGGAAATCATTCACAGAAAGGAACTTGTTTTTTTTTTATTTGAAGTGCAGAACAGCCTTTGTAAGTTTTGGCTTGTTGACACAGGTAGCAGTCTAGGTTCTGATGCTTTAATTTGAATATTAAAAGCTTATTGTGTAGTTTATGTAAATGTATTCCTTGTTAGTGAAAACAACTTTGTGTATGTCTCTGATCTAGGAATTTGATGAAATTCATGTGGTGGTCCTGCACAAGGAAGAAGGTGCTGGCCTGGGCTTTAGCCTTGCTGGAGGACTTGATCTGGAAAACAAGGCAATCACTGTAAGAGAGCTGATCATTCTAATCCATATATTACATTATATTTAAATAGTCATAATTCATACAGATATATTGATCTATTGTATACTATCAGAATGCCCTTATATGAGGCACTTTATTCTTTCCTAGCATACAGATATATTGTATATACTTTGATAGCTACATCACATCTATTGTGGACTATTCTGCTCAAATTTAAGCGTCTGACACACTTTGAATTCTTCAACAAACAAGAGTGAGCTGTCCCTGCCATAAATTAATTTCCCAAAACTGTTCTCCCCCTGGGGTTCTGTTCCACATTTTTAGTGTATTTGTGTGTGTGTGTGCAGGGGGTGGTGGTGTGAGTAACCACCTTTATTTGCCAGAAAAGGACTGAACATTTATCATTCCTGAAATCACTTTAATAACTATTTATGAAAATATTTCCTTTAAATACTTCTAATTATCTGTTATTTGCATCATCTTTTGTGCTAATTTGCCCAATTCACTGATTAATACATCTGATCACTAGCAACTTATTTTAGAAAGGGTTAAATGACAACATTCTTACTATTCAGTTGCATGGTTTATAAAGTCAATTTTCCATCATTATGTGCCAACACATTCACCTTCAGATCAGATTTGCACTTGGATTTGTTCTTTGTTTAATACTGATTTCTAGTTTCTTTGCCACTACCAATATTTAAAAAGCATAGATGTATACTGACCTTTCATTCATTGGCAATTCAGTACTGGTAAATACATTAACACGTACACATTCACCACAGGTTTATTGCATATTAACCAAGTACTTGCCCAATACCTTTGTTTGAATTCATCCAATCATGCAACATTCCCCAGCCAGCTTTATTAAGAGAATGTATAATGAGTATTGTCAAATCCAGGCACAAACTGGCAAGTGGCCAAACTTTTTTTTCTTAGACCCTGAATAGCTACAGTTAGGTTAGGAACTAAAGCTTTTTTTAACACGATCACTTCATTTCAGGGGCTCAAAAGTAATTTGACAAATTAAAAAGCTAAAAATAAAATGTTAATTTCTAATACTTGGTTGAAAACCCTTTGCTGGCAATGACAGCCTGTAATCTTCAATTTATGGACATCACCAGATGCTGGGTTTCCTCCTTTTTAATGCTCTGCCAGGCCTTTACTGCAGCGGCTTTCAGTTTCTGTTTGTTTGTGGGCCTTTCTGTCCGAAGTTTAGTCTTCAGCAAGTGAAATGCAAGCTCAATT
>NC_092859.1:134162782-134199440 GCF_032062135.1 Pyxicephalus adspersus | reverse complement strand
GGAATTACCCACACCTTTGAGTCAATTGTCCAAATACTTTTGAGCCCTTGACTGAAATGAAGTGAATGTTTGAAAAAAAGGCTTTAGTTCCTCACATTTTTATGCAATCTTTTACATCAACCCACTGAATTAAAGCTGAAACTCTGCAGTTCAACTGCATCTGAGTTGTTTCATTTAAAATTAATTGTGGTAATGTACAGAACCAAAATTCGAAAAAAGTTGTCTCTGTACAAATATTTATGGATCTAACTGTATGTACCGTCATGTGACACCAAACATCTCCCTACACGTATCCTCTATATCTGTGCATTTGAGTTTAATTATTTTTATCCATGTCCTGCAGGTTCACAGAGTGTTTCCCAACGGTCTTACCTCTCAAGAAGGAACCATGCAAAAGGGAGATAAAGTTTTGTCCATCAATGGAAAGTCACTGAAAGCTGTCACTCACAATGAAGCCCTGGGGATTTTACGTGAGGCACGTCTACCGAGACAGGCTGTTATAGTGATAAAGAAGGAAAAGGATGGCGAACAAAGCTCCAGCTCATCAGACTGTGTGGGTGCTGATGAACAAATGTCTGGAAGTGAGTGTTGTGCAGTAATTATACCTTAAATATACAAAAATGCATCACCATATTGTTACACAATGACCCACAAAACAAAAAAATTATGGTCATATCCTACATCCTGTTTTGGAATCTAACAGCACCGCTATATACCAGCATTCAATATTGTTCCATAAGATAGATGTTTCATTAAGGTTAGTTTAAAGTTCTAGTACCTACTACCTAATAATACAAAACCAATGTAATATTACTTGCTACAATTTTAATATTATTAAGATCTTTTTATTAGGCAAACTTTCTGATTCATTAGATGGTTTTGTTCAGACTTTAGTGGAATTACAGGTAAAGAGAATCCACAGGAAACGTGGCCACAGTCATAAAATGATGCGTACTCTGAGGTTTATATTGTAGATTCAATTTACATGAGATTTGAGTGTTTCCAGTTTGGGAAATATATATGCTGAGAAAATGCTTTTTGTCTTTAAGCTTTCGATAATGTCAGGTTAAAATACATTAGAACTCTTGTTGGGATTTTACTGTTCGTGTGACAACAATTTCACCAGCCAATATTAAAAATGCTTTGACTAAAACAACAAAAGGCTCTTGTATGACGGTCTGAACAAGTACCAAATCATCCAACATTTGTATCTCACATACACCACCTCCCAGACATTTCAGCTCGCAGTGTCAAGGATTCAGCAACACAGCTACTAAACCAGAAAGAGGAGGGTAGGACTGAGCTTATGAACTAGCAAGGACAACATGGATCGCTATCCACTGTACAATATTTCATTCCAATGTACTGTATTTCAGTCATGTACAGCCTACATGGAAGTGGAGAACTCTGGGAGGGAAAAAACATGCATATGTATTTATAATTTAGTGTGTGCAGAACATTTTTTATGGAAAACTTTAAATAGGGAAAGAAGAGTACCTATGTCAGCTATTTATTGTTGTGTGCTCCTGTTGTCCCCAGGATAGTAAGATGACCCTCATAACTTTTATAGCCCCTATAGCTGTTGAAACAACATAATTCACCCGTGCTCTATCAAAGCATATAGATATATATTGTGAGCTTGCTATGGGGAATTGCCCATACAGCTTCACAGGCTTCACACAGGCCTCAGGCTGCCACTTCCTCCATGTCTGCTTCATTTTATTATTAGCCAGGTGCTCCAAACCCATGCTCAATTCCTGCCCTGGAAGAGCGCCTGTCCCACCCATTCCTTCCAGGACACTCCCGGCCTGTATCCTAAATAAAGGCCTGCAATTCGGCAGCAACACCATTACTCACAGCCTTATCCATCCACTTTAATCCATTTTCCAGTGAAACATACATACCAAATACCCTCTGAATTTGTCATCAGACATTTCCTACTTCTACAATTTATATAATATTATACAGTATTTATATAGCGCCATCATATTACGCAGTGCTGTACAAAGTCCATAGTCATGTCACTAA
This sequence comes from Pyxicephalus adspersus, assembly GCF_032062135.1. Classification (NCBI taxonomy): domain Eukaryota; kingdom Metazoa; phylum Chordata; class Amphibia; order Anura; family Pyxicephalidae; genus Pyxicephalus; species Pyxicephalus adspersus. The sequence continues at coordinate 134,197,412 of NC_092859.1, read as the reverse complement.
GTGTCCCCCAATCGAGCTCACAATCTAATGTCCCTACTATAGTCAAATGTCATTAATGTAGTCTAAGGTCAATTTAGGGGGAAGCCAATTAACATAACTGCACGTTTTTGGGATGTGGGAGGAAACCGGAGTACCCGGAGGAAACCCACACAGACACGGGGAGAACCTGCAAACTCCATGCAGATAGTGTTCTGGCTGGGATTTGAACCTAGGTCTTAGCACTGCAAAGGCTGGAGTGCTAACTCTTAAGCCACCGTGCTGCCCATATATAAAAATTGTTGGACTGACACAAAGAAGTAAGATAGCTATTATGGTGGAAATATATTTATGGTGGTAGGGCTAATGCTGTTCTACCCTTTCATTTCCTGAAATGAAAATATCTCCACATATAGAAGCATGTGCATAGACATATTATGCTAATCATATGCCAAATTAATTAGCACAATGGCTGTTTATTACATTGGCTTCAAGATATCATATACTCATGAATATATCTCATGAAGCAGAGTAGGGCCAAGGAAGAAATACATATATAGCAAAACTTAAGTTTAGTTTATGCAACACCTTTTCCTTTCCCCAAACCTTGCTTGTCTGTTTAGTTTGCATACTGGCATGGTAATGTTTCATTAGAATTTAAAAATGCTTAGCTGTATTTTTCACTTTATTTGAAATGTGCTTTTACCGTTCCAACAGATTCTGAAGAGGCAGGATTTATAATGACTGTAACTCTGGAGAAGTCTATGGCTGGCTTAGGATTCAGCTTAGATGGAGGAAAAGGTTCTGTGTATGGAAACAAGCCAATTGTCATCAACAGGATATTTAAAGGTGAAATATATGCTTTAACATTTTTTTCATGTTTCTACTTTCAACTTTCTACATTAATGATTTCTATATTACAGAATATAGAAAAAAAAATTCTACCTATCATGTTCTGTTCATTGATTTTCTCACCTCAACCCAGGAACTATCCCATGTTGTCCTCTATAAAGGTGCCTTTACCTGTTGCATGCTTTATCCTAGTGCTTGATCTGATGGTGCCGGCATTGTTCCAGGTTCAAAGCCATTTAGCAGAGTCAGTAGAATGACAATGGACACCTTTTTTAGCTGTCTAGAAGGGTAGCATTTTGACTAACACTGTAAAGGAGATTTTTTTCCTGATTATCCACATATTGGGGGCTTTTCCCCATTGAATCTCAATGAATTCATTTTGTTATGGGTTTCTATAGGGCAAAAAGGTTGTGAAATAGGCTGCTCTAAGCTTTTTAATCACTAATTAGTTTTACTACATTCGTTAAATCTGAGTTCTAGGAAGGAATACTAACACGTTGTAAAGTTCACCAAGACTGGAGAAGATAGACTAATATAGAAGAACCTGGATGATCCAGCAAAGCTGCAATGGATTTCATAAAAATCCCTTGCTATTTTTGGCTAAATGTTTTTACTCTTTGAACAGATCCATTCCAGGTTTGCTGGATCACCTGGGGTCTCCCATGATAGTCTATCTTCTCCAGTCTTGGAGAGCTTTCATAAACCAGACCCATTGTTTAGGTCAATAGCTTCTGTGGGACTGGGGTATGTGGAATGTCCTACTTAGGATCTCCTTCCTCTATATTGTCCTGGTGTCCATTCTAATTTTGACTAGATAAGCTAAATGTAAAATTAAAATGAAAATATCTTTTCACTTCCTGTTGTATCTACAAGAAACATGTTCAATGGGGCACTTGCATTGTTTAAAAATGTGAAATTGATTTTATATATTTTCCAATCTTCCCAAGCAAAAATGTATTTGTAATGTATAGTCCAGCAGGGCAGTGTTAGCTAAATAATAAATGTGGTGTCCCACCTTCCCCGCTGCCTTATACAAATGCTTATTTTGCTTTATAAATAATCCAGGGCTAAAGGAATAATTCTATGTTCAGAGCTTCATGTCTACTACCAGGCTAGCTAACACTGTCATTAGTAATATGCCTTGCACATGAAACAGCCCTTTACTGAATAAGTTCAGAGTTTATATTTACTTTTTTAGTATTGTGATTCAGCGTCATAAAGCAGCGCTTTTGTAATAAACATAGCTAAATATGTTCCATGAACTTTGACATTCTTTGCAGAACTAACTTGATGATTGCATTGTAGGTGTGTCAGACAAGAATGATGCTGTTCAGCCTGGAGATGAATTGCTGCAGTTAGGAAACATCTCTCTGCAAGGTCTCACTCGCTTTGAGGCTTGGACTGCCATTAAAACCTTACCCAATGGGCCAGTTCAGGCTGTTATTAGAAGGAGCTGCATTGCAGGCTCTGTTGTTCCATAAGAATCTCATTGTGAAGAATGAGGAAGCTTCTGCTTACTAAACAATGTTTAACTGGCATTGTGGAATGTTGTTGTTAAAGCAAGGAAGAATGTTAACAAACGACAGGGGTGGTCTACGCAATAAATTATTTTTGAGTCATAGGGTGAGCTTGGATGTATGGAAGTACTGGATCAACCCAACAGAAAGATCTCCAAGCCATAATTCCTGACTGTGTTCCTGTCCATCTAGGTGTAACCTCAAAGGTCTTGAATCGGCACCACTGACAAGGTACATCCAGTACTTACCTGTGCTCCGTTGGCTGGGCTCTTCAAAATGTGGCTGCCCAGTGCAACACAGTCTCTTCTGTGACATATTCACTGTCAGGTCTAGCTCCTGCCAAACATGTGTGCTCTAGACCAGGGGTCCCCAACCTTCTGACCAGCCTTTCGACAGGTGGGCCATGGCTCTGGTCGGTGCACTCCGCAGTGGAGTCAGAAAAAAGGCCCCGCTTAGGGGGTAGGCGTACCAGCCAGAGCCCCGGACCATGTCTCCTGTAAGAATTGCGGGCTCAGGGAGGTGGGCGGGTTGGCATCATGACATCACTCTAGGAGAAGTTTCTTACCTCTTGAGTGACACACGGCTCCCCGCACATGCGCATTCTGAAGTCTGTGCATTTAGTGGTCCGTGAGCTCCAAAAGGTTGGGGATCACTGCTCTAGACTACATCGTCCCAATAAAAGGTTTATATTTGTTTTGCCAAGGTTGAATCCATAGAAAAAAAATTGTTTAGGTTCTAATTTACTGTAAATCTACACAAAATTTTTGAACATAACCAACTGACCTCCTAATATTATACACATACAATAATGCAAAAATACACAAGAAGAAGTTAAAAGTAGTTACAACCAAAAACCATCTAAACAGGTGGAATTACACCCACTTTAAGTCCCCCAATCACAGACGGTAAAGATGGAAACCATCTATGGTTCTTTGAAAATTCCTTTTTTGTTGTTGTTTAGTACCAGCCAATATTGTGTTTTGGATATGCAGTCCCTTCATCAAGGCAACGAAATAAAAGCAGACCTAGTTGGAGCTTCTTGGAATCTAGAAATATAGAAACATATACCTGAATGAACCTGGCTTAATAAATGTAAATAGTTTTTTCCTTTTTTTTCATTTTTCATTTCAACCAACAGAACATTATGCTAAGGATGAATATGCCAGAAATCGTTAGCTGCTTTCACATTTCACTGAATTGTATGAATGTATCGAACAGTAATCAAACAGTGCCATAAAATATTGGAATGGGTCTTATGTAAATAAGCTTTATATGGCTGCAGATGGCACCTTTTGAATGTTTTGCCATTATCTCAAAATATTAACATGCTTTGGTGCTTTGTGTACAGTTCCAGAGATATAGTTTTGTAAATTGGAGCCAGTAGGTATGCTATGTATGACAAATAGGATTCAATAATGTGTACATAATAACCACACATCAGAAATACTGTGGTGTAATGAAGGATAGTTTTGTACCAAATATAAGACACAAGAAAACATGTTAGCTAAATATCAGATGATAACCTTTTGCAGGTCTTTAAGGGCATTTTAAGGCTTGTGTTGATGGGCCAAGCTTGCATTGAAATACATTCCGTCTGCATTTAATATTAGTATGAGATGCTTCCAAGATTATTCCCAATTCAATTTAAAGAATATTACATTTTTCGGCAGCAATATTCATTACAATGGATTAAAGGACTATTTATAGGTTGAGAGTATATAATATACTGGTACATCAAATATGGATTTATTTTGCTCTTACCAGCTATAGAATGTGTAGCCTTGTTCATCAAATCCACTCAAAGAGACAAAAGAAAAAAACCCAAAGAATATGGAAGAGGTATCTTAGCAATAAAGCAGAATAAGTTGGGGTTACATTGTATAGAACAATTAGTTCATCTAGCATGGGAAGTGACCTGCATTATGTTAAGTAAATGTTTACATGTGAAACAATTACTAATTAGTAAATAATAGGTTTTCAGATCTACTGTACATTTTTTTAAAATAATATTGATAAGTGCCAGAAATGTCCTGAACTTGTCAGATAATAAAATCACACTCTTCTAAAACTGAGCGGAACCATTTACTAATTCCAATAACATACACAATGTTTGATATACTTATGTTTCTAGTAAAACATATTTAGATCAATATTGGTGGATGGTAGTTCCACATCAACAACTTAATGTCTTATCAATCAAAGCTAAACTGAATAGGCAAATATTGCCACATTAGTAAAGGTGTGTGTATTCTTACTTACAGGTCTGTGTGCTTTGTGTATTTCTTCCAGATTGGTCCACTAACCTAACATGAAATTGTGCATTAGTATTCTGAAATAAAGACCGATCACTTTTGAATTCTCATCTTATACAGGATACCTGGTCTTGTATCTGCCCACAACTAGTGCTTTGCAGGTAGCCAGAGTTGGTAGAATTGCAGTATTATGGCTCTGGTCTTTGAACAGTTTATGTCAATTTTGTTTTTCATCTTTTTTTTTATTACAAATGGGTTTATGCCTGGGTTTGAGCTTTAAAAATATGAAAATGAAGTCAAATTTTAAACTGTGTCTGTCTTTTACTGATAACATAGATTATACCTATGTGCTTTGTGTAGATTTAAAGACAATATTGCTAAAGCTACAAGAATGCCAACAGAGAACACCAGTTACTGTTAAAAGTATTTTTAAAGTATATTTAAAGCAAAATGACAGTTTACATACAGGCATATATTTTTTAAGGTAGCCTAACTGATACTTAATATGTGTTCCTGCTGATAATACAGATAGATATACGACTGAGGAGCTCAAAGGAGTTCCAGCATCTGAGTATTGTTTTTTCCTTTTTATTTGAGATGCTTTATTGTATACAAAGGGAACCGAAATTGTGGTTCTTATAAAAATTCACCAAGATAAATAAAACCAAATCAGTTAATTTGGGGTGCACAGAACTGTTTGAGCCCCATTTTGTTACATGATGCCCCCTCTGATGTAGGATGTTAGGTGCGTGTATCTGTATGTGTGATTGTAAATTCAATATATGTAAAGGTAGCACACAAGTTTAGGAATGAGTCTGGCTTCCTTGCAGGACAATAAAACATGTTGGCAGTAGAAATTGCTTAGGTAATACTTATTTTTGCAGGGACTGACAGGGACCTTTGACTGTAAGTTTCACTTTAAAAATTGTTACTGATGTTCTATGGCAGCATTATACAATGTTTGTCAAAGCAGACTTAGAAGCAAAGTGAGCATGTTGTAAATAGGATGTTTACACTCTTTTAAGTATCCACACATTCACCTAGTATGGCAATTTAATGCATGTGCTAAATGGTGCATGTAGATTAAAAGTGAGCTATAAAAAGTTTTTTTCAGGCAATGTGAATGATTCAAATGATTTATTGTGATTACTGTAAATTGCAGGGGATAGGTCCCACAAGAAACAAGTTTTTTTATTAACACCCTTGTAGAAATCATAGTGACTATTCCCTCGAGCAAATGTGTTCAGCCTGGAAGAGGCTTAAATCTTGTTGAGTCCAGGCTGTGCAGAGATCCATAGCAAATAATAAAACAGTGGTCCCCAACCTTTTGGAGCTCACGAACCACGCATGTTTGGGAGCTGTGTGTCATGATGTCAGAACCCACCCACTCTCCCATGATGGGATAGTGGGCGAGTTGTGTCTGGAGCCCAGCCCCCTGAGCCTGCGATGGAGACATGGTCCGCGGCTCTGGCCTGTGCAGCCCCAAGCGGGGATCCTTCTTCTGACCACCACTGGCCTCAATGCTCTCGCGGCCCAGCTGTCAGACGGCACTAGTGGGCTGCGGATCTGGATTGGGGACCCCTGAATTAAAAGACTTGTCACTCTTAGTTTTGAGCAAGAAATCTGCTTGTGTATAGTCGTAGTAATAGGTCTTCCGTATAATCAAGGTATACTTACATAGAATAGAGATTTTCTATTAAAGTTGAAAGCTTTCAATGCAATAACTGGACCACTTTTTGGAATAGCTCAGTCATTTTCCAACAAATAAAAATAAGAATGTTCAAGGCCAAAAGGCATAATAATATTATTAACAAAAGTGCCAATCTAACAACCTCTGCAAAGGTTTACTTAAGAGAAGCTATAAATCTATGCAATATAGTGTTTTTGTAAATACAGCATTGTTCATGTGCAAACATGTTGATGAGTATGTAAATACATGTTATATTTTTGTTTTGCAATTGCAAATAAAACATTCTAATGAACTCTTGTTGTTTGATGAATTGTAAGTAGGTGTGTTTTATTTCATGTCACTGCTACACACTGCTACGCATGTGTGTTCTGCATCTGATTTTAGTTTAATAAAACAATTTAAAATTTCAGGGCAGAATACAAATAAGCATTAATTTCAGTACTGGTTAAATTCGAACTAAACCTTTGATCCTCATCTGTTCCCATTCCATCACTGCGCTGCCATCTTCTTCCTTCTTCCCTTCCTGATTAGGATCTTCAGCCATCTTGATTGGCCAGGCTGGGATGATTTTACTCCCACATAGACACGCAAGAGTTTATTCATTACCCCCAAGGGCAGGGGAAGGCAGAAATGCTTGCAAATCTCAGCTTTTTTAACAGTTCAGAGTGATCAGGTGGAGAGGAAGTATTGCAGATAGGACATTGCATGTCCTTTTTTGCAATAATCACCTGCCTGATCATGCATTTTTGAAAGTCAAATTTTAGTTCCGATTTTAAGGTTGAGAGAATTAAAAGCAGTAAATTTAAGCCACAAGTAAAAAATGCTCCGTGTTTATCAGGCAAAAAAACCTTTTCATAAATTAGTGTGTCATGGACACCAGTGACCTATAATAGGATCTCTAGAAACCCTACATAAGAGCGGCAAAAATTATTAACATTTGCCCCTTAAATTTATTGGCTAGAAGAAATACCAAACATTACCCATAGGCTTGGTGTTCGGCTTTGTGTCTGTGCCAAATTCGACCTGAACATTGGTCATTTGGCTCAAAATTAATAAAGCCAAGCATCTCTGATCAACACTGCTGTTCAGCAATTAGATTCAGCACTTAACCTTACACTTTACTTGTCATTCACAGCTATAGTTTATTTTCCTGGGGCTGTATGATATACCTGATATAGATCAAATCAGGTCTAATGACAGCTGTCTTAGTCTTTCGGACAGATTTGCTGTGCCTTATAATATGTAGAGTTTGTAAACTTTGTCTGCGTCACAGACTACAGTGGAATTTGAATTTGGTTAAGAATCCGTCTTAACATTGGGATTCATTCTGGTGAGCTGACAGTGAAACAAAGGAAAATCGACCAGTACTAATCAACTACTATACCTGTGGTTGACAGCAACATTACTCTCCGGTCCATAAGGAGATGTTAGCAGGGTAAACAAGACAACAAATATCACATTGATTACAGCTGCTTCCATCAGCCCCAAATTTAATCATTGCCTATGTTGGGCTCAATCTAAGGTTGCTCTAATTGGAGCATGTGCATGGCTGGAGACTCCTCATTACTGAACCCATGAACGCTGAACCAATCACAGAAACTCAAGTCTATAAGAATTTTATAGGCAAGTGGCTGTACCAATTAAAAAAGGTGTGTATTGTTGGGGGACTGATATTATAGGGAACCTAAAATTTTGTTCTCTACTGGAAAGCCACTGGTTTGCTATCTAGTACTGTACATGATAAATGTACCCAATGGCATCAAAAGTTTACAAAACAGAAAATGGACACATTACAACCTTTGGTTTGGCAATGGTGAACTGATGAAAGCTGGATTTTACAAAAGAAATGTAATGCCATGGTGGAAAATATTTTTAAGCTGATCATTTTTTTTATGCATAAGTGCCATGTTAGCAAATTAAGGAAAAAGTTCCCAGTAGAGTTTAAATTATTTGAAAATGGTGAAAGTTTATTCCCACATTCTTTCCACATCAGATACCTCCCATCTTTGACCACAATATGAGAAATGTGATCTTCTCCTTGCAGTTTCAGCCTACACACATACTATTAAATGTTAACAACCCACAAGTGAATAAATGTGAAACACAATGTTTAAAATATGTTTTAATTCCCTCATTAAACATGCCATTTCCTTTGATATCATGTTAAACAGATATAATTTTAATAAAAAATGTATAAACTATGTTGGTAAAAATAAATATGTATAGAAATTCTTGGGTAGCAAGTGCCAGTGTGTCACCATGCAGTAGTGCAGGAATTCTTATACAGGGTGTGACTTTTTTTCATTCATATCCTTTGTTTTCTAATAAGTGCAATGTGTCATACATGCAATGCTTTAACAGCCTTTCTGAGATTGCTATAAAACTGAGTCATGCTGTATGGAAAAAAAGACTCCACTACAGATTTGGGAAGGTAACCACTAAGATCCGTCTGGAAGAAACTTAAAACTTGTGTTTTCTCTGGTTCTCTGAAATAAAGTATATGAAAAATATTAACACATGGAATAAATATTCAACAAAAATCATCACATTTCAGCAGCAGACTGACCTATAAAACTTGATTTCTAATAAATTGTTTTAGCACACCACATATTGTACTGCTCCCCCTATGACCGCCCATCTTCCTATCTCCCCCGACCCCATTTCTGTAATCATTCATGTAAAATGTTGATTACGTGACACTCCAGTCCCAAGTCTTCTATGTTATGTCTACAAGAGGTGGGGTCCTTCTTCATGTTTTTGAATTACTGCCTGCATGACATGGACATTTCTTATTGACCATCCAGCAGAGGTGTCCATTCAAGATTCAAAAGAGTAGTGCATAGTTATGACATTAATGCAAGGGGATTGTTGCATTTGGGGCCAGTATGGTCATATTTGTGGAAATGGATTAGTGTCTGGATTAGTAACTGGAGTAGTGGCTCTCTACACCCAGACCCCTACAAAAAGACCCTGTTGATTTGCATCCTTTTTTTACCATTGATATAGGTCACAGAGACAAATAGAGTGAACTTTGTTGACACAAACAGCAAAAAAAAAACAATTTTTCTTTAGTATTTAAGCCAAAACTTGGCTCAAGGTAAACTTTAAAGCTTTTGTTAATTCAGGTCGAGTAGGGCAAAACAACAACTACACTATTTTTTGATTTCTTAGCTCTTTACTTTTTACTTAATTTTTATTCTGCTACTTTTCTGTTTAGCTGTCAGGATTTGGATAAAGACACCATGTATGTTCTGGAGTCAGAGCTTACACGGGGCTATGGGTTGCTCATATGTCTGGATGTAGCACTGAATAAAACAGTAGGGGAACATTGTAAGTATCTACTGATTGGAATAGGGGAATTAATGCAAATATGGCAGCAGACACTATCTGCATGGAGCTTGCAGGTTCTCCCCGTGTCTGCATGGGTTTCCTCCCACATCTTAATAAAAAGTGCCAGTTTTCAGCAATTGAAAATGCAGGTTTTGTTTTTTAAAATATAAATATAACCCCAAATTAAAAAGGGTTATTTGTAAGGGGTATAAAATGATCTCACCATACAGCACATTATAGGTAGCTGAAATTATTATTTGTAATTTGCTCATAGATGCTGAATCAAATGCTGCATCCATACATCCTCCCAAATAGGTTCTGCTTTATTTAACCTGAGACATCATAGCAAATATATGTAAATTTTGTTAGATAACGGTAGTTGCAATCCTACAATCTGGGTTTTTTCACGTGGCAGTTTTGTTTTGCTCTTTCACATCACATTTGTGCTGTAAACATAGATGCATGCTAGTGGACATGCTATGTCTTCTTACCCAGGTACAGGAACACAGAAGCAGCCACAAGAATGGTTAAAGCCTCTTACAAAGTGTCGCTGGGGAGGACAGCTTTCATGTTCCACATTTGTTGCTAAAACGAAGAAAAAAAAATGGTAATTTATATGTTTCCCAAAATATAGTTGGGTGATGAGAAAACTTCAGAAAATGGGTTCCTTCAGCAATACAAGAAGAAGCATGCATGATTTCCCAGAAAGCAGTCTTCCCTCTCCTCATTCCTGTCCAGCCTACGTACACACGTGCAATAATTATCACTGGAAACAAGCAATTAATGACCGATCATCCGATAATCAATTACAAAAAAGTGCACAACGACGCCGATGAACGAGGAATGTCACTGGAATCGAACGACCGCCCTGGCGGATCTGTTTGGGCGATGATCGTTCGCTACCTATTGTCACTTCCTGCATCGTTCAAAGGATTGTATCTAGTGTGTACATTAGTGGTGGATTATATTTGAACGATCATTACAGCATGTACAGAATTGTGCACAATACGATCGTTCAAAATCCTTAATAACTGTTGATCGGTCGTTGTTTGTTTTCTAACAATAGTTATTGCACGTGTGTACAGCACAGCTGCCCTTCCTGGTCTCAGCTTGATTTCTTGGTTGTAAACCAGATTTGCATGCCTGACCTTGACTTGTGTATTGTCAGGGAATAAGATCTGCCAGTTGGCCTGTCCTTGACATTAAATTTGGATGTCACTACAACTTTTGTTGCGTCCACAGCCCTGCGCTAATGTCTCCCTAGAATTTAGGAAGCAGGTTTGAGCCTGCGATAGGAGAGTAGGAATCTGGCATTATGACGTCGCTCTGGGGGAAGGTTCTTGCAAATGTGCGGTCCAAGTTTGGTGAATTTGGTGGTTCGTGAGGTCGGAAAGGTTGGTGACCACTGTACCAGAGAACAAATGAAAGGGCCTAAAGTTTCCACAACTCTGGACTCATTCCAGTGCTCTGTGCTAAAATGTCCTACCATCAAAACTGAGCCCATGTATGCCCAATAATATGCTTACCATACCTTGGAAAACATAATACTTTGTTAATACAATGTTATAACGGGACAACTAGGTCCCTGTTGTGGCTTAGCAATTATTTATGAATTAGTATTGTAACAACATCTTGATACTGTGAGATCGCCCGTAGCAACGGGGGGTGTTTCAAAGAAGGAAAACAGGCCAGCAGGTTTTATGCACACCAAGGGTTTATTTCACTTCACTATTTACATACAAAACAGGCAAAATAAAACAAACAGCAAAAAGAAAGCCTGGCCACTTGGCCACTAACTCACTGTTAATTCCCTTAACTAGCAGTCCAGCCCAACCTAGTGTTGTTCAGGACTCTAAGGCCCTAACCATATACCTTTTGCAATGGTCTGTGTCTTTACTCCCAGTTCCCAGCTCCCAGTTCCCAGCTCCCAGTTCCCAGCTCCCAGCTACCAGCTCCCAGTTCCCAGCTCCCAGTTCCCTGATCATACCCAGGCCTCTTTAGGTCCCCCACCTGGCCAAGAAGCTCATTGTCATTCAGCCTGGTACTTCTTCAGGTTAAAAGGAAAACTGACTAAACAGAAAAATAATCTGTGTATAACCCGTATCTGGGGCAAATGTACCTGTCATCCTGGACGAAACCCTGTGATTTTTTTTGGCCAGCTGTTACAATATATACTCACCATTAGATGCTATAGAACCATCCTCATATCTCTTGATCAGTACTACATCTACAAAATCTCTGGGTGCAATGATGCCCAAAGCCGCAGATGGCGTTACAGTTCTACAGACAGACATATCCTGTAAAATAATAAAAAAAATATACTGAAAGGTTTGCATGGCAGTCACTAATCTTGTTTTTTGTCTTTTACAATTTTTTTTATTGGTAGAATAAAGTCGGTAACAAGCACTTTGCGTTGGTAACAAGCACTTCACATATGTCTAAATGTTTTGATTTCACAGGGAATCAGAATCTATGTAGAAAAATAACTGCAGACAAAAAAGGAAAGTACAGTAACAGTAAATAATCTTGTGCAAGAAAGTAAAGAGTAATAGAAAAGAAGGGTAAAATGGTACCAGAGGAGGTATGAGAAGGAAGAGAGGGGATAACGGAAACTACCAGGTTTTTTTGAATGGCTTACTAAATAAAATGTAAATAAGGAGCCACCAGAAATATGGGTTTGAAAGGGCCTCACTTTTTATAGGCTTGATTTATTAAAGCTCCCCAAGACTGGAGAGGATACACTTTCATCAGTGAAGCTGGGTGATCCGGCAAACATGGAATGAATTTTTTTCAAATCAAAATCATGTTATCTGCTAACAAACATTTTGAATCCTGGACCAGATCTATTCCAGGTTTGCTGGATAACCCAGCTTCACTGATGAAAGTGTATCGTCTCCAGCCTTGGGGAGCTTTATTAAATCAGGCCCTATGTCTGTTTAAAGTCCCATACCATTACTGCCTATTACCAATAATCAACAGTCCAGCCCTGGAGTTTTTAATGGCTATTAAGGCCCTAGTACTGGATCACTAAATGGCAGAGAATGTTAGCTGAGTAATTATTTAGGCAAGTTCAAGTATACAGAAGTGTTCTCCCCAAACCCTATTAGCCGGGCACACCGCCACACACTTTTTAGTAACCACACAGCTGTTTGTGGGTGCTTACCGTACTAAGGGGTTAGGTCACAAAACAGGGGATGCCATCCACCTATAATTTCTTACCACCCAACTTAAAATCATTTCTGGGTTGAACACTGATACAGGCAGGTAATTTGTTTCTTTCAGCGCTGTTCAGTTTTATGTGGAAGGGTGGGGAAATAGGCCGGACGCACCCTTCAGGGTCCTTCTCCATATGAGATAACAGTGGTCAATCGGTTCAGTTGTTTACTGACTTGGATCGCTAAATGATGTCAGATGATCACTGTACACGTGCTAACATGAGACAATCGCAATGTGTGTGTATGTACCAAGTCTCAAATCCAATGGCTTTGTAGGGATATTGGGATTGGAAATGATTATAGGTAGCTACAAATACCACAAAAGGATTGCTCATCAGTAGTATTAACTTCGCCAGTTTTAGCACCATACAGGTTCTCTTTACATCTATTTATATCTTTATATATTTCTGAACTTAATGAGCCATATAAAAGTTGATTAACCAAATTCACAGTTAAGTAAAAAAAAAAAAACTATTCTTGTTAATACATTTTGCAGAAGAGACTCAGAGACAGCTTTTTAATACCCTCATTATGCTTTACATCTGTACTGAAATATGTTTATTATAAATATGTCATCCATGTTCACATTTTACTGGCTTAGTTTTATCAGCATATATAAAAAAACGAGCAATAATTACAGTTTTGTATCGACATGAAGAAAGTTTCCTGTTCTGCTGCTTTTTAGTTGTTTAGGCAAAAACACGGACGTAGTTATGAGAAAAATAAAAATGTATGGAATGTGCTAATGTTACATATATATAGGAGTACAAAGCTTTCACATTGGGGTGAGTTGCAGTATGACTGTCATCTTGTTCACATGCCAGGCACCAGGGTACTGCAGCTTTAGGCTCAAGTATATCTATACCCATTTCTATGTTTTTAGGGGGGTGGATCGTCTATTGGGGAGATTCCTTACTGTTCTAGAGGTAAGATTTCACCGGACAAGAAGGGTAGGGAAACAGAAATATAAACAGAAGTAAAAATGCTTTAAATTAAGAACCAAGCAGACAGGGGTGTAATTACAAATTATTCAGCTTCCCCCCTAAAGACTAGACAGCCTACTCAGGGCTCTATTTATAAATTATTCTCCCAGTCAATTCCTCTGAAATTCTCTGCTGGTGATTTTGTTCTGCGGTTCTCCTATTATAACAATGACTTGTTCTGCCAATCAGTGGCCAATCATCAGGAGTGCTCAGTCCTCACAATAGGAAAAGCATAGGATGAAACTGAATCTTTTGAATGAATTGAAGAGGGAATGATTGAATAGAGCTCCAACAGTGATATTATAAATGAAGCTGCCATGACACTTTTTTCTGCTTTAACCATGCAACAACCGACATACAGCACCCTCTATAACAGGGCAACATGCAAGAAGACCCCTGAGCAGGACTAAGCTGAATAACAATGGGAGGTTGCATGGAAAAAACACCACACTGGAGGAAGTAGAATACTTTTAATTCACCACTGCACTACTCTGCATGGGGGAAAGAAGCAGCATTTACCAAGGAGCACCAGAGGGGGGCCCCTGTGCAGAGGAGGGAAGGTAGGAGGTTGGGGTCCCCCACCACCCTATGCTTCCCCTGCAGCAACTACTTCCCTTGTAGCTATGCCAGTGCCCACAAAGTAGTAAAACCTGACATGGGTTTTAACCTTTACCCAAAAAGTTTTGGGCATAGATAAACTTTAACTATCAAATCTTTTTTTAAGATAAACCTAAAGTTGTATGGTCCACATTATGATCCACAACATCTGTAAACAATCTACATTCATTAATAAACTATGACCCATTCTTTCTTACAAATGATTTACCTACCTCAGTAATTGTTTCCAAAAGTTGAAAGTCATCTACATTGCTGTCCCATTTGACCCTCAGCCCACCAGGTTCTGGTTTCAAACAATGCCAAACATCTTCCGGATTTCCAGCCACAATGCCTTCACCTTTATATCTGAACACACAAAAACACATCATTATGTGATACGCACCTCCAGCGTCATAATATCATTATTTTACAATTCAAATTCCATCCAGTAGAATAGTTCAGATTGGAATTTTTTTCAAAACTTTTTTTTTGGCAGTTTACTTGTTCAAAAGTGCCTGCAAAAATGGGTAACATTGTACTGAATGGGTAGATTCATTATGCCTGGAGTTAGGAGGTGGCACCACTGCAACACATTGTTTTGAACACTACATATAGTATCCAGGGACACTTTGCCCACATAAACCTGAATTGGTGGCACTTGCATACACATAAAATTGCTTGTGAAAATATTTTTACGCATTTGCAAACAGTTTTTACAAGCACTATCAATTTTCCATTACCTGAAAAAGCCTAGTAGTAACAGCATGTCACTGCTTGCCAGTTCCTATTGTTTGACATTAGGTGCCTGGGGGTGGTGAATGCTCCAGTAAAATATTGGTAAGCTACCCTCAAAAATCTGACGTGTTCATCAAATTCCTGTGGCTGTGATGGATTGATGAATGTAATCTCTTCTGGGCAGTGTCCTCCTCTCCTATGCCAATGTGTGTATCTGTTTGTCATTTGCAACCCCTTTTTAATGTACAGTGCCACGTAATACGTTGGTGCCATAAAAAAACTGAATAAAATAATAATAAACAAATGACCAACTGGGAACAACAAATGTGTGCTGCTATGGCGGAGAGTACAGCGGGATGCCACTCACTTGTTCTCCCCGCTCCTCTCTACATTGTTCATTCATCTGTCACTGGAAACGATCATGAAAGATTCCAGCGACAATCATCTGACGTCTGTACAAAGCTTTAGCCTGATCTGGGCCTAGGTAAAGCTGTCTGCTAAGAAATGATTCAAGATAGCAGAATATAGTGAAGTGACTTTTATTGCAGAGGATAATGAATGGTATTTAAAGAGACCCTGTCAACTGAATCAAACCTATTTGTTAACACTTGTGTGTGCTAAAAGCAGCACTTTCATAAATAAAAAATAATAAATTTAAAAAAATGCATGAAATCAGCCTTTTTTTAACATTGTAGGAAAAGTCCCTTCCCAGTACCTTGGATCTTGGAGCGGAAGGAGCAGCCCGAAGCCGTATGACGTATGTTTGTAATGTAAGTATCTCAGGAGGAGATGGGTTTCCCATTCAGTCTTTACTACGGTAGTGATAAAGAAAGAAGGGGAGGGGTCTTTCGCTATAAATCTAAAAATAACTATTTTAACTATTTAAAAAATGACTTTTTTTATATAAAATGGTGATCCACGCTGTATTAGAAATGTCATGATATGTCCACTTTAAATGTTTAGAGAGTTTAAAATGTTCCTTATTCTTCTAAGTCTTCAATTTCCTATCATGATACAAGTTCTGCCTCCTATCTAACTTACTTACTGTGTTTGCCCTAATTTTCTTTCTTCCTCCTTTATTGACCACATTAGAAGAGCGAGAAAATTTCTCCTATTGATACAGAAACAACCTTTAAAACCTTAAACAGGTTCTAACTGATACCTACTTTGTACAGAGCGAGCTAAACAATTGCTAGAGTTATACTTTAATTAAATGAATTCCCCAACGCTGAGAGCAAAACACTGCACATAATGAATAGTAAATGGCAACCCAGACAATTGCCCGTAAACGGAAAGCAGTGATTTAAAACAGGTAACTGATTAACTTTTCAATCTTCATAAAATGAATTAATAATTAAATACAGTAAAACATTTGAGTTTTATAACTTACAAATTACCGGTGAACTCAGATGAAGGTCTCCAATACACGGCCACTTCACCCTGCACAGTAAACACACATAAGAAATGAACTGTCAGCGTATTATTTCAGATTCTGGCATTCTGGTTTTGATACTTTCATATTGTTAACCATAAACCTCATATGTTAAAGATGTACAGGAATGGGTGAGTGGCATGTAAGACCTCTTATTGGTAAAGACACAGATTTTAGAATACCAAGGCTACAATGTCCACGAAGATGGATCTAGTGTTCTGTACACTTTGGTGAGAATATTGTGTGGTCAGCACATGGGAAATGGTATACTTACCCCTTAGTTGGCCCATCATCTCCCCCATGTTCCAGAGCTGCAGCTTCTGTAAGAATGACCATCATCGGACACTTAGGGGAGTGTTGGATACCTGCACCCCCTGACATCTGGATCCTTCCTCTGTATATTACAAGTGAGACCTGTATATAGGGGTCGGAATCACAGCTTATGGCAAGGAACACTGGCATATGACACCCCTGGGAGGTTCAAATGACTAACAATCCCAGGCTATGTACACACATGGGATTTTTGTCGCTAGAAACAATCATTTATGCTTTCCAGTGACAGATGAACAAATGTACAGATAGCGCCCCATCTCTTCTATTCTGTGCTCTCCTCCATTGATATGCATAGCAGTTGTTTCTGGTCATTATCCACTGATACACTGTGAACAATATCAGACGACCGCTGTACAGATTATTTCCCAAGATAAACAGTCATGACGATTATCTGCTGCATGTATACAGCCTTACAGGAGCTGCAGCACTTAAGCATAAAGGAGACGCAGGCTGCCAGAATATAATGGGGAATATAATGTCTTCTATCACAGGGAACTGTTTTGTGGAGTATTCAAGTGCACCTGTATGCAGGCAAGATACATTAAACCCCGTATTATATTCCTACAGTATAGGATCTTTAAAATGAGCCTCTCGGAGCCCTCCAAATGCCTTTTATCATTTAGATGAAATAATTGCAGTGAAAGGTGCATTATTGTGCATATTGCTACACTGCACAGCAGCGTGCATTGGTTGTATTGCTGTGCAATGGAGTAGCATCGCATTGCATCAATTTGTTAGATGTATTTATATTGATATACATACATGTATGATATTGCATGGGCTGCCATAACTGAGTCCTGAATAGGAATGCAATGCACTGGGCTGCACTATAGTGGGCTATACGAAAATAGTGCAGGTCCAACTTTGGACCACTGTAAAGCATTAGGCAGCCCAATTAAACAAAGCACATAGATGGTGGGAACGCATGTGCACTCATATATTATACAGTTCAAACAAAACCAAATCACCAAATTTTGGGCTAAATCAAAACAGAAACACAAATAACCAGAGTGCTTAGGTACCTTTGTGTACTGGGTGGTACAGTAGAAGGTAAAAGTGCTACCAAAGGGGTCAAAGGTACATTTTTGGGTACTTATAGACACAATTGTCCTTTTATCATAGCTAATTTTCTTTTAGGAGCTAAGCTTCACTTTCAGTTTGACAAAAAGGTTGATTTTATAAAAAAGCATGCATCCTTATATATGGGAACTAATGTAGCCATGTAAAAGGGAACCCTCTTATGTATAAAAATGAATGATATTAGGAAATTAGTGATGGCTAAGCCTGTGAGCTGATTGTAACATTGTATCTGCTTAGAATGAATGATTTCCAATCTTAATTGTTACAAAATATCTAATGACAGCTCAATGACAGCAGCTCTCTGACACAGGGAAGGAGGTGTATATGATCCCTATGGGGAGTCTGTGATTTCTGTACATTGCTGTGCTATAATTCACCATCAGACACATATCACTGATATCATAACACTGCACTGATCAATCATTCACAATTTACAAACAGATCATCAGCAGATATTTACAAACACAAATCATCAGAATCATAAACATGCAGTTATACTATAACAAATAGACCAACCAGTGCCACATTCACACAATCAGCAATTTATTCACTTACTGATTTCTTGCATTGCTTCCAGCCAGCCTGATCCTCCCTGTAAGACAGAAGCTTGTCTGCAGCAGATCTGGCTATCTCTGTGTAGTCCATGATTGCAGATAAGGTGGGAGAATTGCAGCAGAAGGTGACAAGTGTACAGCTATGAGGAGGAGGATCTTGCAGGTTATCCCTCCCCTCACCTCATCAGGCTAGCTTCTTTGTGGCCTCCCATCTGCTGAGACTATAAGTCAGTCCCTATGACAGATAGATCCCCTTACCAATGGCTGCACAGCTACCTAGTGACTGCTCTATGACTTAGCACAATGAAATGCCACACATCAGGTTTCTCATTTGCTGCTGGATTTGTTCAATGAAAAAAAGCAGCTTAGTAACAGTAATAATGAGGAACAGCCTATAGTATTAGTAATTACTAGAAAGAACAGAAATATACAAAATCAACTTCATCATTGGGAGATCTTTTAGATTGTAAGCTCTTTTGTGCAAAGTCCTTTCCTCTTCCTTTTTACTTGTTTGTATCTGTCTGTCATTTACAACCTTTATTTAATGCTCAGTGCTGCATAATAAATAAATAGTTTAATAAAAATTATAATCTCAGTGATGTACAATAAAATTAATCATCTGCAATATTGTCAGTTGAATTGATCAATTAGATAAAATTGTTGAATTGATCAAAACTATTGCAATTTTGATCAGTTTTCAGGCAAATTGAATAATGAAAATTGATTAGGCAAGGCATTTATTTTTGATTATCGATCATCATTAAATCGAAATCGAATAACTGAATAATAAACAAGTGGTTGGTACGTTGATTAAAATCAGCTGTAATTACAAATGTATTGTTGATTAAAAACAACACTGAGAAATTATCACATGTAAAAAGAAGTGAACCTTCCAGGTAAATATGTTTTAATGGCAGTAATTTATTCACCACCAGGGAATGTTTCAGAGAATTTCAGATTCCCTGCTTTATAAATAGACCCTTTAGTGCAGTGGTCACCAACCGGTGGTCTGTGGCTCTGGCCGGTGCGGCCCCCAGTGGGGTCCTTCTCCTGACCTCACTGGGAGGGGGGAGGAGAACTGGCCAGAGCTGCGGCCCATGTCCCCCGTATGGATCGCAGGCTCAGGGCGGTGGGTGGGTTCTGGCATTATGAAGTCACTCTGGGGGAAGTTTCTTCCCCTATGAGTGACACACAGCTCCTCGCACATGCGGGGTCTGGAGCCCGTAAGTGGTCTGTAGCTCCGAAAAGGTTGTTGACCTCTGCTTTAATATATGCCTAGTATTATCACAAATAATTCATATTTCTTATTTTTGGTTGATTTGAATCTTGTGCTGGCAAAAAGTACACATTGCTAATAGTAAAAAAAAAATCTACAATTAATTAAAATTGTAGAAGCATTGAGTTTTTCTTATAATGTGAAGATTTACAGAAAATCACATCAAATATTTGGAAGAGTAGCAAAGCAAACACAAAAGTGTGAAATGTAATCAATGCAATCCATAGAGGAGCTATATTGGTGCATAACATTAATACGCTTTGTGTGATTCTGTGATATCTCTCATTTTGTGATTCTAATAAACAGACTTCACTATTTTGCAGCATCTGTTGGATTGTCCTTTAAGGGACAGCAGTTTGATTTCTTTCGATGAGTTCTTCCATTTGGATAGACTAGGAAAGCTGCAACGTGACCGCAAGGGATTCTAGACGCTGATGTTTGCACTGCTTTTCCCTGGAGCAGTGTATAACTTTGTATAGCTCAAACAATGGAAGACACCTGGTTTGTCATTTAGATAAATAGTTTATATACTGAATACTATTTTGTATACTAAATCAGTAGTATAGTTGAATATAGTCAGGGGGACATCCTTTAATGGAGTCCTTTCTTTAAGTTTATAGTACATTTGATTGATAAGAACTGGGGAAGCTATCAGCTTTTAAAAACATTTTTAACAAGTTTTTATTTTGATATATAAACAGTGAAATTGAGCACCACCACTTATAATCTCTTGTATATGCTTATCTCTTAAATTGCAAGTTCTTTCAGACAGGGTCCCCTCCTCCTCCTGTCACTGTCTGTATCTGTCTGTCATTTGCAACCCGTTTAATGTACAGTGATGTGTAATATGTTGGCGCTATATAAATCCTGTTTATCAACAATAATAATAATAATCGGAGAGGTTATAACACTTGTGGGTGTGTAGCTTTACATGTTTGTTTTTAGTGCACATCTGTACATTCTGGTTGGCACAATGTTCACAATGACAATTTGTAGGAAGAAATCCTCCCTACAGTGACCCAGACAACATACATACATTTTAACAAATGTTTGTTGGAATGTGATTCCTTATTCCAAGCACCATTGTTATCCTTTTACATCTAATATGCCCTTATTTACAGCTGTGGTATTGGTCTGGGATTAGAATGTGTGTGGATTTAAAGGCCTATTTATTATTAGGCTGTATTTATATAGCGCCAACACGTTTTGCAGCGACCTCTTATTGGTAAGACGCAGCGCTGTACATTAAATAGGGGTTGCAAATGACAGACAGATACAAACAGTGACACAGGAGGAGAGGACCATGTGTGACACATCTACACCCACCAAGCCTATTATTTTCTGTGAGTCCCAAGGCAACACATTATTTTCGTTGCATGCAGTGTGAAGCACTGAGGGTGAGGTGCATTAAACACAAATAAATACATGTAAATGTATAAGTGAAAATGCAGTCTCTCCTTACCTACTGGCCCCAGCATCCTACATATTGGTTTCTATGTGTTCCTCAGTTTGTATTTAGAGCAAGCCACCATTAGCTAAATGCAGGTGCACTGTTTATGCAATGAACACACTCACCTTCTATGGTTGAGATCTGGCCTTGTATCTCTGTGCTTTTCCATAGCATAGCAATGTCATTCCTCAGATATGGAGGCCACAAGGTTAGGTCCTGACAATGAAAGCTGTGATCAATGCGTGTACAAGAAAGCTCCTGAATGTTGTTAATCTGGGGTGTTCTGAAGGTAACACGCGATACAAGCATGCTTTATGCATCTGTGATTGCTTGATGTGTAGAACTCTTCTGAAAGGCCCCCAAGGTATGACCAGCATGAGGAGTATTTTTGTTATTGATAAACTTTACACGTATAAAAATAATAGCTACTAACCATTATCCATTCTGTTTTGGTCTGATGTCAGGAATGTGGAGTAGCTGAAAAGGACCACTGCACCTCACATTAAATAGTTTCTACCTTCTTTTTTCTAAATTACTTGTGGCCAGTACCTACAACGGGGGGTTCTCTCCATTACAGTAGTGTTGGGGGAGCGTCGTGTGTCCTAATAATAATAGGAGAAGCACAGCTGGAATGTATATTGGTCCCTGGCACATGTAGCCAATCAATATTATGGGCCGGAGTTTTTAAAGGTTTTCAAGACTAGAGAAGATAGACTATCATGGCAAAACCTGGGGAATCCAGCAAACCTGGATTGGATTTACTTGATGATCGAAAACATTTGCCAACTAATAGCAAATGATTTTCAGGAAATCTATTCCAGGTTTGCTAGGTCACTCAGGTTCTCCTTTGGTAATCTATCTTCCCCAGTCTTGGTGAACTTTAATAAATTAGACTTCATAGACTTGATTAATTAAAGCTCCCCAAAACTGGAGAGGATACACCTTTTCCAGTGAAGCTGGGTGACACAGCAAACCTGGAATTCGCTAGCAAATGTTTTTAATCCTGGACCAGTACCATTCCAGATTTGCTGTATCACCAAAGTTCACTTATGAAAGTGCGTCCTCTCCAGCCTTGGAGAGCTTTAATGAATCAGGTCCTATGTGTTGAACCTTCCATCAACCACTGGTATTGTATTGTACATGAAGACACTGAAGGCTCTTCCATATTCCAGTACTGCAACAGGAGGGATTGATGGTTGTCATAGTAAAGATTGATAAGGTAAGTATTCATCTTCATTATGCCACCTTGAGCAAGCAGTAAATCATTAATTTGGTACCCCAATTACATTGGAGTTGAGCTTGAAGCAGTCTTACCATTCACATTTTGAATAAGAATAGAGTCCACCCACACCTTACATTTGTGTTATAGTGGAATATATGATTATACATTTGCCTTCCCCCTTCAGTGTTTTTATAGCCAAATACCTAGAAATTAGCCAGCACTAGAAGAAGAATGAAGCAGAAGGTAATACTCAAACACATGAAATGTGAGCTTTGAAGCCCAAACCTTAGGCAAACTTTCCTGTGTCTGTTACAGAAAACCACAGAGAGCTGTATAAGGGAAACACAATTAACAACACCGGTTTAAGAAAAGTGTAACATGGATTATAATCTTTGTCCACATGTTACAATTTCCTCTTTACATCCTGTTGACACTCTAAGAAAAAAACTTCATCAGCAGAAAAAAACATCAATAAATAAAATGTTCTTATTCTAACATATAGAAAAAATGCAAGATTTTAAATCCTCATCCACGCCAAGGAGCTTTGACTGACATCTGTGTGTATTTTTAATTAATAAAACTGCAGTTAAACATTTATCAGTATTTTCTTTGTCATGCCCATTGCTGTTTTCATAAAGTATTGCAGGTGATTGTCTGACTGATAGGGCATTTGGAAACACATTGAAAAAAATGCCTAAAAGCAGATTAATGTGCATTCATGTGTACTTCTGAAAACTCAGAACAATATCCTTCTCAGTACCTAGGTGTTGCTTTACTGTACATATGTTAAAGTCACACATTAAGGTACATTACCTTAAATGAGCAAAAGAAACGACATAAAGTGTTTTTCCCAATGCAGCAGAATCATTTTGTTGTGCCTGGTGTTGCTTTAGTGCATTGGTTTGCCAATCAAAGTAATTGGCACTGCAACGCGTGTCACTGTGTTTCACAATCCAATTGTGAAGTGCAAACTGAAATGAACAAATTGCTACTTTAATATAACATTACATTTTAAAAACATTAATGTTAGAATCAAAAACATAGAGCGATGCCAGTAAAAACAGTGAGGCTTTAGTTTTAATGTTAAAAGAAACCTTCCACACACATTAGTTGTAATTATTCTGTAAATCACATTTAATTTTTTTTTACATTCATAAAATTATGTATGCTAAGTCTTTGCAACCAGAGACACATAGAAAGATCGTTAATTTCTCCTTTAATAATGACCGGCATAATCCTCTCTTCTCTGATTGCTTCCCTAGCAGGTAAAAACTCTTCCCAGGTTATAGGATCATGTAATGGGCTCTCATGGTAACGCAGATTGTAGCTGTCAAAGTGTGTAAACTCCAGAACCAAGCCTAACCCCGGTGCCAAAGGGATGTTGACCTTGTCCATCTGCACAGAATAAGGGAGGAGGTCAGGAGAGGCCAGGCCACGGGCAACTGCAATGACAAGACAAACCATTTTCCGAATCTGGTGCAGCATGAAGCTATGTCCTTTGATTAGGATGCGTGTAAATTCCACACCACTTTGAACAAATGGCTCAGTGCAATGGATATCAATTATATATCTACGAGCACTCTTGTCAGTAGGCAATATAGAATTTGTGAAGTTGTGGAAGTTGTGTGATCCTTTATAGAATGAGAGAAGCCTATTGACCAGATGAAAGTCTTCTCGAGGTAACCGAAAGCTGGAGTCAGGAGCTGTGCCACCACTTCTTGAGAGTGCAAATGTGGGCAATGTGTAAGAATACGTTCGAGAATGACACATGTTCCTGGAATTGAATCCATTTGTTGCTCGCTTTATGCCTGATTATGAAAAATAAAAAGTCAGCATGGGAAATGAAAAGATCTGAAAGCCATCCTTACTTTATAGTGTAACTTCATGTGAAGGATAACACAAAGGCAATCTAATAACTATGGTGCAAAACAAAGAAAAGATTGCTTAAACTGAACTCCAGGATTACTAATCTTCTTCTAGAATTCTCCAGAGAATCCTCTCCTGTCATAAAAGTGAATTGTTTATTCTTACTTAATGAAGCATTAAAAGCTGAAGCAGATATTTAAGGATCACTGTATAGACTACAAGTATCAACAAATCCTTTCCTATTGATTGGCACTGTCCCTGGCCATTTCCTTTCTGCTGCAACATATTTACTTTCTTTTCCCTCAGCCATCTAGTCTTCCAGTATTATTTCTGGGTATTGCCTGGAGTAGTCTCATACAGAAATGCCTGCTTATTTCAACTTTTAAAATATGTCTGGCATATCAAACTTACCTCTGCCTGTGTGTGACCAAAAGTTACCAAATCATGAACTTTTTAGCAAGGCTAAACTTTAAACAACCTTAAATATACTGACAAACAAGCTGGAACTCATTACCCTACATTCTGTATACTGGGCAAGACACTATTACAGTAGAACAAGAAACCTAAAGAAGAACAAGAAATATCTTATGGAAATATAGCATTTAAGGGTTCTAAATGGATTGATATTTACCTAGTACACGGATTTCTGGTGGAAGGTAAGAGTTAATTTTCTCCATAGAATCTGTGCAGGAACTAAATAGGTACACTGAAATGACTTGGGCCAATGCAGAAACCCCCTAAAACAACAAGAAAAATGTTGAAATATGTAAAAATAATCTTTAATTAATACTTGAATGTCTAGATGTTAACTTTTACTGTTATGAAAGTGCTGTTAACAGTATGAAAGTCAAAATGTGTTGATTGAGTGGATAATTCAGATAGAAACCAGTTCTAGATAGTTAAAGGATAAGTAGGATGATACACTTAGAAACAATTTCTATATACCCTTGGAATGACAGAGAACATATACTATACCTATAAATCAGCTTTGTGGTGCTTTTGGTATTTGTATATTTATGAAAACATTGACCCAACTGTCCCAACCTTTGTGCCCTTTGGTTGCACTATAGCCACTAGAGCAGCCATTCTCAACCTGCACTTAATATGTATGTATATAATATTTCATTATACCTATACACAGAGCATGGTTTTAAAGACACATATACATTTTAAGACATTTTTATAATTAGTTCATGACCAGCTCATATCCTTTACATCAGTGGTCGCCAATCCACGGACCAATAGATTTACTGGCACCGGACCATGCATGTGCGGGGAGCTGGGCGTCACTCAAAGGGGAAGAAACTTTCCCCATAGTGCTGTCATGTTGCCAGAACCCACCCATTCTCCCATCGCAGGTCCAGAGACACAACCTGCCCACCGCCATGAGCCTGCAATCTGTACAGGGGACATGGTCTGCGGCTCTGGCCGTTGCGGCGTCCCAGTGGGGTTCTTCTCCTGATCCCACTCAGGGGATGATCATTCAGGTAGAAATCTTGACATAGCACAACTGTAAAGAATGTATAACTTTCACGGGACAGTTATTTGCAAAACTTGAAATACTACACCGAACTAAAATATTATCCCATATATCATTTCCACATATACCTTTCAAAATGTATTACATTTTTTTCACCTTGTCAGTGCGAGAACAGCGCTGGAATTGTATTTCCTTTAAATTGGAAAAAGATATGTCTGGAATACACTGAGCTTTTATCAGTGCTGAAATCAGTGCTCCTTCAATAGATGGCAAACCAGAAATATTTACCTGTACAAAACAGCAGAGACAAAATGAGCGTACATACTGAAAATAACAAACAATAATTATACCTACTTAACCTCCTGGGCGTTACACTGATGTCTAGATTTCTGTACCAAAAGCGTCACACTGTTTTTCATGAAATTTTTTTTTTTACATTTTAGACCTGTAAGTTACAGAAATATGTCCGAACAAGGGTCTAGTAGATATCATGAATATAAAAAAAAAAGTTTGAAACACACAATCATGTAAAAAAAAATGTACTTTTAATAAAATCCTATCCTATTTTTTTTTGCATAGAAATGTTTGTTTATATTGTGGGCTTGTAATTCTTAGGATTAACTCCCGGGTATGATAATTATATTTATTATATTATAATCATAAATTATAATATAATACATAAATATAAATAATAATTTAAAACAATAATGAAAAAATAGACAACAATGTAATCTAAAAATGAAATTAAAAATTTACTTTTTTTTTAATTTCATGTTGTGTGGTGTTTTTGTACTGTAAAAACCATTTAAAAGCAGATTACATTGTAATCTGCTTTTAAATTTCCCTCCCTGACACACCCCCATACATCACCAATCACATCACCCGGAAGTTGACTCATCCTCCGAGTGATGTGAGGGGGGGATTTCCCTTCCCTGCTCACACAGACACAGACAGAGGACGCTGGAAGCTGCTGCTGCTGGCATCTCCGGAGAGATGCACAGCACAATGCAGGATTTCTGCATTGTGCTATACATCTCACTGCAGATGCCAGCAGCAATAGCAAATCTTTTATTTCTGCAAGAGGAGCTGCGGACACTGGGTAAGTATTTCCTTTCAGTTGTAATCCGATTGTCATACAATGTATGACAATCGGATTGCAATATAACATTTGTTTACATTTAACCAACTGGTGACAAAAACTCGGGGTTAACGATAATTGCAAAAGTTTTTACCCCGAACATGCTCGGGCTTAACGGCCAGGTGGTTAAACAATATTGCCATGTTTGGTATTCAGAATTTGTTTTGTTGACAAAGAGTGACAATGCTTTCATTACATACATAGATCTCGTCTCACCACGTACTGACACTTTATCTCCAGCATGACCTACTGTTGGCAACACCAGATAACCCACCCTGAGAAATACAATGCAAGAGGTTGCAGGGCCAACAGAGAATGCAACAGAGAATAAAAAAAGAAACAACAGGTAACCAAAAAGCAACAGTTTTGTACACCAAGCTTTAGCAAACCTAATATTTAGTTAGGGGTTATGTCTACTTTTAGCCTGGAACCACCTGACTACACAGGTGTTCTCAAAGCTTTTAAAGTTTGGAAGAGTAACACTTTTCCATCAAAAAAGGGGTCAGGTCTACTGACTTTTAAAAACTGGGAAAACAGTAGTAAAAAGAAACAGACAATTTAAATAATGTCAAATAAAACACCAGCTTTTTAAAAAATGTGTTTTTCTCACTTACCTGCATACCATGATATCCAAAACCACAGTATGCCATTAAAATGGCAAATTTCTTCTTCTTTTGCTTTAGAGGCTTGACTACCTTTAACACATTCTCCTCGTTTAATTTTTCTTTGTTTGATGTTGGATTATAGAACTTTTCGTGATCTGTTGCTATTGGAATCTAAAATTGAAAGGACACTACATTATTTATATATATATTTATATATATATACACAAAAAAAGGTATGCTGGTTGAATATGGCCTAATATTTATTACTAATGTGACAGAGCTAAATTGTGCAAAATATGAAAAGAAAAAGATCAGTCCACATAGTATGGATAGTCAGAGATATACTGATTCATGGACCCAAGATTAAACTTTGTCCCCCATTTATGAAGTTTTATTTAATAATGAAGTAGGTGCAGAAAAAGCCTTTGTAAAGGTCTTAGCAGGTGACTAGACATAGGGACGGTGTTAGAGAAATGTCTTCACCAGGCTTAAACCACCATTCTTTTATTGAAGTCTAAATACTCAGGATTATTTCTTGTAAATCAATAATCTAGTATTCCATAATACAACTACAATACCTGAGATGGAATACTTATTGACCGCAGAAAGATATTCTTGTAGAAGCTTCTTGAATGGACTCCTAAAATTGAGATTCTCCCCATTTTCACCCTAATTACATAAGGACAATATATTAAGCATTTAATTATATTTCATTTTACAGATATGCAGCACCATATAAAAAACAAAAAACATGCATGCATTTTATAACATCACAAAGCCACATAGAGTAACTCTGATATTTCTATATAAGCCTGCATCTTTCTTTAAATCTAAACACAGTGGCCTTGTTAGGATGGTGCAGGTTACCATCATGGTTGCAGAGTAGTACCATCACAAGTGTGACAACCATGCCAGTGAGCGCTCATGTGTACCACCCAATGTTTTAACTTTTAAGGTCGTCTCCATTCTCTTTCCCATGCCTCTCCTATTCTCCCACATGAAACGCGGGTAATAATGTGTATGATCTGTGTGAATGGGAGTACTAATGAATTCCAATAGTAAAGGGATGGTGGTGAAACACAGGAAGGGGTGCTTCGCAATGCTATGCTAATACTTCTGGTCCCAGCACTCAGAAAGTTACATATACCTGACTATACCAGGAACTCTGTACATTATAAACAATTGACCCCTGGACAGTGTGTGTTACATTACATTCTTGACCCAAAGAACAGTAGGCTTTTAATAGTTCTTATAAAAACCTTTAGGGCAATTGTGTGCAGGAGTACTAACACTTACGTAATAAAATAAAATGTGATGATCAATATTATTGCTACTACAACTAATTTTCTTTTTTAATTGTTTTCTTTTTACCACTTCTTTGCTGAGGTGTTGGAAGGGGTAAGAGGGCTTAGGGCCATTACACCGCAGGTAACCACAGCATTCTACTGCAGGCTCAACTTCAACTAAATATGAGTAGTTGGGACCTTTTGCACACATTTGCATGCAATTTTCCCATTGCATTATATACAGAACACAACCATATCCCTTATTCCACAAAAAAGTCCTTACTGAAACTCTAGGCAACTCTAAGGAAAACTTACCAAAACATGATCAGTCTGTTAGAAGTTTTTATGTCTAGGTAAAAAAAAAAAATTATCAGTAAAGCATAACTTAATGGTTGCTACAATAGCTTTCCAGTAAAATTAAAGACTAGTTCTACATCATTTGAAATACATCACAATGCATAATCACATTTTATTATGCTGAATAAATGACAGTAAGGAGGAACAGTGATATGTCAAGGTATTCTAGGCAGATAATATGCCACGTTCACATGGATAAATATCAGTCAGAATTTTAGAAGTCCTTAAACATAACATTTTCTAGAAGAAATAGGATGAAGTTTGAAGAATTTGAAAAGAATATGTGCTGAGAAGCATAGGACACCAAAAAAGAACATTAGAGTTTTACAAAAATATGTAATTTAGCATCTTACAGCAATAATACAGAAAAAGGAAGGAGTGAAATGAATGTAAGGATAGATGTTACATTGCACGATGTGATTAACAAAAAAACTGTAATTCAGCTGTAACATTCAGATCTGAAGAGTGGTGTTTAATACGAACCGATAAGAAAATGCTTCCACTATGACAATATATAAATCTGTATTTGCTGTCTGTATCCTGCTGGGGGTACTTGCCTTTATTTTGAGTCCCAGAGACACAACAGAATGTGAAAGTAAATCTTTACAAAGTGAAGAGAATGCCTTTTGTAGATAGAAATCACCAGATCAGGTGCCCATTAGATTTTTGCTTCATTTCAGTTCTAAATGTTGAGATTTCTCATTACTTTCTGTTTCGGTAGCAATAGTCACCAGAACAAATATAGTTCACAGACTGTAATATAAAAATGGACATGACTTTTTTTTATCAATGTATTTTTATTGAACAAGTAAAAAGAAAGTTAACATTTACATCAAGTAGCAATAATACAGAAACACAAGTAACAAAAAAAAACATAGTATAACAATTGTACATATTAATCCAGATAAAAGCACAGACATTGTCAATGTTATTCATGTACAGCTTGATTCAGTAATCAAAAGACCAAAACAAGGGATTTCTTTTCAATACAATCTGGAGGTAGTATGTTAACAGGGAACAAAATACACACAAACTGTTCCAAACATAGTAATCTGTATTGACTTAAGAATAAACAATCCTAAATTACCTATTAGATACACTGTTTAGGGTAAATCATTTGCAAACATGTGGAATGACAGTAAGTCTGTGTACAAGAATTGTGATACTTCCCAGCAAATGGTAATATGGCGTGTAACATAAACCGCATATCAAGGAACTAATGAGTCTCCAGTCATTACCTTTTATATTCCTCTTCTTGCAGTTGAGCAGGGATCAGGAGCCTCTCCTCGAAGAAACACCATGAAGAATTAGTAAACTGCCCACCCAGAGATGGTAGCCAGTCATTAATTTGTCTTAGTAATGATTGTCCTGTTACAGTGCAAAAATCAATATATTTATTATATGCAAAAGCCAGTCCTTAATAAAAACAAATACGTATGTAAAAAAAAAACCTATAGGTATTTTTTTTTAATGCTACTGTCTTTGGCATGGAGTATTTCAAAAATGATTGTGGGCCTGCTAGATTAGTTGAAATATTTTAGGTTAGGTTAGGAATATAATAATTTGCAGAAGACAGACATCTCTATCTTCTGCAGATCTACCATCATTCTCATTCTTCCATGTTTGAAACTTTGCTTGAGTGATTTAAAAAGTTCTGTAATTTTTTTTTACACCTACAAATTAAGTTTTCACAAGCTGACCTATATAATATTTGGTGTGAATACTTGTAGAGGGTTAGGTTATCCCAAAATGTGATCATTATTTCAAGTAGCCTTTAAAGATGTCCATTGGTAACTAGTATCTGCAAACAACTTTGTATTTTAGCATACAAGTAAATTATATCTGTTATATTTATGATATATCTATTGTATATGTCCTGTAGTAGAATTAAACATCTGATTCCAATTTCAGGGGGTATTTGTAGTAGGTATGTAGTTCAAATTCACTGGCAAAGGGATCCTGGGTAGGGGCACATGTAATTGTTTTTCTGCAGATTTGCGGAAATTTATTTGGGATCAAGGCCCGGGTTGTCCTGGAAGGAATGAGTGGGCCAGGCACTCCATCCCTCTTTCAGGACAGAAATTGAAAGTTGCTAGGAAGCACCTGGCTGGTGCTAAAAAGAAGGAGGAAGCCTTTGACACTGGGGGGAGTTGCAGCCGGAGGCCAGGTGGCACAGGCTGTGTGCAGCGAGAGACCAGGAGGTCTCCTAAAATTTATGTCTGTGGGACCAATATTAAGAGAGGCAGGAGGCTAGGTTTTGTTTTCCTGTCATCATGCAATGACAATGATCCCCTGTTAAGGAAAAAACTGTAAATTGCTTTGTGTTGGTTTTTTTGTTAATAAAAGTGTGCAGAGCGCCCAGAAACTGAAGACAGTCTCCCACAGTGCAATTTAGGAAAAGCTGCATATATTTTGGCAAATGGTACAACAGAATGTGATAGTTAGTCTAGGGTGATGGAGAAATACATACCTTATTTATGTCCCCAAGGAAAGTCAGCCATTTGGCAAGGTGTGACCACAGAAAAGAAACAGCTTTTTGCAACCAGTTAAGGAAACATTTAAACAAACTGTGCCTAAGCAAAACCCTGAAACTTCTGGTATGACAGGTGACTAAGCATGGCTTACATCATAGCTGTATATGTGCAATGTGAAATCCATGGCCCTGGATATGTTATAGTAATTGGGAAGCAAATCCCTATTTCTACCAGGAAGGCCAACTCAAAATCAAAACATAGTGTTAAACAACAAATTGGAGAGTCATTTAGGACTTGGGGAAATAAGATATAAAGAAACAATGATCAATACTGGTGACTTTGCACTTTTTTTTGTGGGTATACTCTTGGTTTTTACCTTTTAGGGAGACTGGTAGGTTTTATAAACGATCCATTTCATCGCCAAATCAGGCAATATTCTCAGAAGGAAGTATGAAAAGGAATTAAAGTAGTTTTCAAACAGTAGTTTTCTGCTGGATATATACACATGTACAGTATACTCATGCACAATAGTCACTAGGATAAATAAGCCACCACCCACAAGAAAGTTTTATGCTCTCACAGGGGCATTTAGTTTTATTGGACTCATATCGGTCTTCAAGAAAAGGAATTTATGGGGAGCACAAAAATGCCATTTTCTTTTACATCCATTGAGTGTCAGCATGGTATGTACCAAAGCACTTTGCAAAACAAATGAGTGGGTGAAAACAGCAAGCACAACTCCAAGTTCTAACTCTAGGTAAATTGCTAGAGGAAATGGCCTTGAAATACAAATTTAAGGTGTTTGGAAGCACCCATTGGGATAGGATATGGCTTTCTTCTGTTAAAACAAGATGGCAAGAGAGAAATGCTTATGCCGAGTATTGTCTGAGAGTACAGGAATTAAGTTCAAAGTGCCACTGGGGGCTCATGTCTAAATCAGTAGACTGCACCAGGATAAAAGGTGAAGAGCATGTACAACAACACTGCTTAACAAGCTTTGTGCAAGGTATACAGCCACAAAAACTGCAGTTCAGGAAGAGTCAGGGAGGTAAGCACAGCCAATAATGGAAGTAG
Organism: Pyxicephalus adspersus; assembly: GCF_032062135.1. Lineage (NCBI taxonomy): Eukaryota > Metazoa > Chordata > Amphibia > Anura > Pyxicephalidae > Pyxicephalus > Pyxicephalus adspersus. The sequence goes on along the minus strand of NC_092859.1, from coordinate 134,164,638 downwards.
CAATGTGTTTACTCATTATCGTAGTTGAATTGCACATTGTAGATTGAGTATATGAGATAGGAGGACTAGACTTCATGTTCAACGGCATCTACATGGAGGGTTTTGCTAGAAACTGGCACACTGGTAGGTGGGTGCCAGACCTTGCAGTGTTCTCCCCAGTATCTTTTAGCCCACTGCACCATCAGGCACTTTTTAGTAACCACTGGGATATTTTTATGGTGGTTACTAAAAAGATAGGTCATACAGCAGAATCCACCACCCACCTACAGCTTCATTCCACTAAGCTTTAAATTTGTGGGGAGAATAGTGGCTTGACACATGCCACATCCTTATTACCTATGAGGTTTTTACATACCCTGGAGGTGGTGACAAACAAGATCCATAACTGTCCTTGTACACAAAGAAAGAGAGGTATTGGGGTCAAACAGATAGGAGCTTTTATTAAAGAATCCTTAGGTCTTAAAGAAACAGAACATTCAGTAAAGACATCCACTGTCCTCAAGGGGCACAAAGTGTAAACCAAGGGTGATAGTTACAGGCAGGCTGGCCTTAGTTTCTGCCCTCAATTGTGTTCCTGGTTTTGTTTGTATTTCCTTTTACAGATACCTTAGAACAGGGGTGTCAAATCTTGCTTGCAACCTCCTTTTTTGTGGCCCCCAAAGGAATTCTAAATATGAATTCCAGCTGGCCCTCTACTGCATTGAAATAGCGCCTCTACCACAATTCCCGGCATGACTCACATCTATAGACCAGCGGGCTCTCTGCCTATGCGTGGCCCCGCATTGAACTGTGGATGAGGCTCCAAGACTCCAAGATGAGGATGAACACCTTCACTCAATCCTGAGAATTTCCTCAGCTCAGAGCCTGACCCCAAACATTGATGAACTAGCATCCAAGAAGATATGCCAGGTATCTGGCTTGGACCTTGAATAAATGTTTTCTTCATGTACTTTTCCTTGCTACTCCAAGGCATGGACTTAAATGGTTGGATTTTCAGAAGAAAATTGTTATTATTATTGTTAGCCTGTGCAAAAAAGTTTACTATTGAAATTTAACTCAGAAGGCTACAAATAGAGTAAGAGGCAGAAGATTTTTTCTTAAAAAATGTTAAAAAAATCCCATGCTTTTCTTAATTATAGGCTTGTTCCAGATTGAATGTTAAGCAAAACCCCTTTGTTTCCATATGAAAAGGTTTTATATAATGAGAAGGAAAAACCTCCTCAATTTTTTAAATACATTTCAAGGTTGCCCCGCGACTTTGTCTAAGTTTTTATTTTTGGCCCTCTGTGTATTTGAGTTTGACACCCCTGCCTTAGAAGATTGGCATATACAGGATATTGCAATGGGGTCTTGGAAAAAGTATGTGCTCATACCATTCTGTGTGTGTAATTAAGAATGCCTGTACTAATGCAATAAAAAGTAAAATAGTTTCAAATGGCCTGGATTGATTATATGATATAGCTTTTATGTATACTACTATAACTGATGTCTGTACATTAATACATTACTGAAACTACTGTATATGTATTAATCAATTTTTTATTTAGTTTGTACACCTTGTTTTAGTAATTAAGTAAATGCCCACTTTATTACTTCATCCATTACTTCTATCATTTTTAATTTTACTTTTATGACCATATGGGAAATACTTTATGTTCCTGGTGTTATTTTGTTACGTTTTATTTTTATAACTGTTTCTTATGTAAAGAATTTTATTGATAATTCGCTTGGTGGTTACCGTATTTTTCGGCCTATAAGACGCTCCGGCCTATAAGACGCACCCAATTTTAAAGGAGAAAAACCTAGAAAAAAAAGATTCTGAACAAAATACTAAAAAATCACTCTGTGTCAATGTA
>NC_092859.1:134136330-134161762 GCF_032062135.1 Pyxicephalus adspersus | reverse complement strand
CCCCCCCAGTTTTGGGGAAGAAAAAGTGCGTCTTATAGTCCGAAAAATACGGTATTTTCAAACACAACACAAGAAATATTAATCTTCTTTTAATTTTGAGTTACATTAAAATAAAACATAATAGACTTTAAAAAAATAATTTTAGGTTCACATGTGCAATGGTTCTCGGCTCAGGGCTGATATCAGACGAGATATCTTAGCGTATGTACAGGGCTCATCGTCCATCGCCCGAACAACTGTCCTGACGAATCCATGGACGACAAAGGATCCTGTTGGAAATAAAGGGAAGAGAGCGAAGAGGAGTGCCACTCCGTCATTCTCCCTCCTCCCTTCTCCATGGATCAGAAAGGTGCTGTATGTATAACGCTTGTTCATGCATCGTGCAGCCGTTAGTCGTTGGAAAGTATCGTGAAAGATCCTTTCCAACAACTATTATTGCACATGTGTACATAGCCCAAGGATAAGTTCTTATCTGCCCCACAGTCATTGTTATCATAGAAATGAATTGAAGCAGCTGATGTATTTTTGAACAGGTGTCTGCCTGCAGAGAGGCTTTTAGGAAGCTACATGCAGCATCTTAGGGTGGTCTGACACTGAACTGTTTTCGTTGACTTTATTAGGACCACTTTTGAAGCAGTTGAAAAGCACTTCACAGAGATTGGTGTAGAACAGCAGGGGAGCATTTATCCTATAAAGCTTTGCCACCAGTGAAAGACAAGCCTAAAAAAACATATTTGCATACAGGAAACACTTGCAAACTGTCGGAACTGCTGGTGAGCATTCCCAGACACCTAAAAGTTGAAAGTGGGTGCCCAAGAGCATCTAACCACATGGTTGACAAACATTTGTCTGAACTTAACCTAAGTGATTCAGTTATGCAAGAATAGATACTAAGCTGCCAAAACAAATGTTGCAGATTTATTCAAGATTAATGCTAACATAACAGTACAAAAGTAGTAAAGCAAAACATTCTGACTCGCAATCAACTATAAAACTTTGAAGTAAATGAAAATTATTGACATTTATGTTGCACTACATAAAGCTTTCCAATTGCTAAAGAACAAAACTTCTTGAACAGACCATATATAACAATGCCAATGGAAATGCAATAAATGCTTTGCAATGTCTAAAGCAATAAATAACAAATTATGAAACCTGCAAATCATCTGGAACAAACCATGTTTAAAGTATACATATTTCTGAGTGGAACAAGTTTGCCATTCTCTAAAATAGGAAAATTGCCATTTATAGTACTGCTGGATTGATTGTAACATATCTCTTTCTTATGATTACATTGGAAATTAGATTTTCAAATGGGATATAAACAGCAATAAAACTACATAGAAACTACACAGACATATTTAGTTTTAAAGCTAAACTGCATGGAACAAATTATCCTTATCCATCACTTCCCTCGCAGCCGACACACTCACTCACTCAATGCTCACACCCCTCCCAACTCTATCCAATGTTATCATTGGGCCCCTAGAGTCTTTATTACAATGCAGGGCCACTGGTCATATGTTTTAGGGGCCCAGGTCAGAGAATCTTAGAGAACAGGTTACAGATGACTGGTCAATGTCTGATGGAGTGGATAAGTTTTTTTTTTCATCTTTACATCTACTTAGTCTTAAACAATAATTTATCCTTTGCAACTTTAGGGTATCCCCACTTTAGGGTATGTTTTTTCTGAAGTTAGGCTAAGAGGCTGTTGCTAGAACAATAATCTGAAATAAACTGCTTTTCGCAAATATTGGTTTGATACCCAACTCTCATACTACCCAGAATTTAGTTTAGAAGTAACCTGAGAAAGAATATTGTAAAAAGTCACTTGGCGATTTGTTGGTTTTGTGGTTTTTCCTACCAGTGACTTCAGGAGACAGTAACGAGGGGTGCCAGCAGCTTAAAGAGAAGTGTTGGACCAGGTTGGTTTCTGGAGGATTTACCAGGGTAATTTTTCCTGTTCAGGTGACAGGATAAATAAATACTTGTTTGCAGACAGCCTTACATTTTAAAGTATTGGATTTTAGGGCAGAGCCACTTTAACAATTCAAATTTCATTAGACAAAAACTTTCTTTTGTGTTACAAATATGTAGCCTAAAAACATGAGGGCGTAGTATTCACTCTCATAGCATCTCATCTCATAGAGTCCATAGCACATAGTCATGCTGATGTCTACGGTTGCTAAATTACATTTTATATTGTAACCAATACTTCAAAAGCAGAACTTTCTGAACGAGGCACAGTGGCAAATGTCGGTGAGTCCCTATCACAATGTGAACGCCATGGGTAAGACCTGTTGCCTTTGGCCAGTTCCAGCATGTCCTGTATGATATCTTTAATGAACTCCTGACTAGTTGGTTCAAATTCATTTTCAACCACCCATTCATTTTTTGATTTACTATCAGAAAATCTCTGATGTGTTGATCTAAGTTCTCTACCATGGCTTGATACTCTGTGCACTACAGACTGCACTTGCCGGATGTTTTTGTTGTGGTCTAAGGCAGCTAGTTGTGTTCTTGCTATTAGGCTGTCAGCAGAGTAGTGGTTTTGCTTGGATCTGTATTTTAAAGCTGTGTTGTGCAGCACTTCTAGTTCTTCTGTGTAAGAAAAAGGGGACAAATGTTCTATATTCTTTAAAAAGTGTGGATTCAAGACTATTTTCTTGAAAGTGCTGTGGGCATTTGATCCAGGAGTAAGCCATTCTTGAGCTTTTTCTTCATCCCTGTTTATTGGAGCATGATGGCACTTTTTATATAGTACACCTGTTTGCCATCTGTGTTTGTTAGCAACATGATGAGCAATAGAAATCCATTTTTCTCGCAGCAGTAAGGGATTCTGATAACATGTCCGTGCACACCACCATAGGTGTTTTTTTGTAGGAACCACCCACTGCTCTAGATCCGCTGCACTTAATCTCCTACTTGCCGTGGCAATTTTATTGCCAATTGATTTTGCCGCATGCCACACATCAAACTGATGCAATATATCCTTGTAAAAGTCACGCATAACTTTTCGAATTGACCTGCGAAAATCTGTGCAAACTATTTTGACATTTATGTTGCTTGCACGCAGCCTCTGTAAGCAAACATGGAATGCCTTTGTTTCTGCTGTGACTGCATTAGTACCAGGCTGATGCTGTTCTATTTGAAAATCAACTATTTTTTTAGATTTGCTGTCCAGAAAGCTGTAAATGCAATATCTGGCATTATGTCTTGGAGAATGAAATTGCCTATCACCAGACAGTGCCACTGGGTTATTTTGCATTTTTTCTAGAGTGTCAAGATGGTTTTTCTCCCAGTGATAATTAATAGTTGGGAAAAGATACCTTTTCTGATTGTTAAAGTGAGTTGATTTACTAATGCCAAAAATTCCAATTAAGTTGAGCAATCGATCCACCCTCTGGAAACTGGAACCACTGCAGAGAATACCAGCAGAGAGCAAAAGGTTGCCCACAGGTGTCGTTCCTATAAGTGGTTGGCTCTGCCATAAGTTGAATTTGTGGTTATTAGAACAGAAAGCTATAACACGTATTGCTGTGCCAATTCTATATTTTTGCAGTTTTACAATGGAACCCATACAATTTGCTTTGGCTTTGCATTTGCAGGAAAAGAAAAGATCATCCAAGCATGACTCAAAGACAATAAATTTATTTTCCTTAACATGGTCCACATTATTTGGCGTTTCTTCAAGTAGAAGGTAAGAGTTGTCAGGGTTATTTGGATCGATAAAGATATCCTCATTTCTTGATTTCATTAAATCATCCTCCCTTTCTTTAGCAGGCCTGTAACCTTCATCTACATCCCTTCTTTGCATAGAAGGACTAAGTTCCGAATCCGAAAGAAGCACTTCTTGAAGTTCAGAACCAGAATCAGATGAATCATCTGTCACAGATGAACAAAATGGAGAATCGAGATTTAGTTCCACCTGATACTCAGAATCCATTTCAAAGTCACTTTGCTTTGAGAGGAAATGTGAGCGACGAGTAGAAGACTCAAAGGGTACATTTCCCATATTGCACTGGATACCAATAGACCGATGGGGCGGTCTACGGCACACCTGTGATCGTTTGTTTCTTGTTCCAAAACTTTTCCTAAACTGAGTGGATTTGTGGACTTGACCTGGGAAATATTCTGTGCATGTACCCACACTCTTTGCAAACCTTTTTTTGATTTTTTTCTTGTTTCTAGAGGATTCTCCACTAAATGCAAGCTGTGTTTCTTCTGTGCATGGAATGGAGGGGACCACTTCCTCATACGTTTGTAAACATGTGCTATCCATGGTAGAGAAATCTGTAATTGTCTCCGATATAATTAACACACTGGGCAAACTTTCTTGCTCACTTCCAGAATAGATGGAAGTCATTTCTGCATCCTTTTCAAATTCCCAAGACTGCCCAGTGTTTTCATCAGACATTGCACTGCTCTCACCACCGTCTAGCTTAGGTCTTTTGGCATAAGCGTGGTCTGGTTCACAGTCATCCTGAAGGAGTAACGTTGGTATGGATCCCTTTTTCAGTGTCCATCCAAAAGGACGTTTTTCATAACATTCCTTTGCAAAGTGCTTGCTGCAGATTCTAAATGAACCCTGCTTTCTTTCCTTTATTTTTTCCAAGAACTGATCGATCTCATCATGGGGAATGCCAAGCTGTTGCAGCCATTTTTTGGTTAGGGATGGATCTTTTGGAAAAACATGAAGACTGTAATCTTCATCCTTTCTTCCCCACCTTGACAGACAGCCTCTCACATAACAACCAGGCATCTATTTGAAGAAAAAGAAATTGCCAAAATGTACAAGCTGCACTGAAGAAACATGCATGAGACAAAGTTTAAGAGAAAATGTAAACTGTAAATTGTAAAATTACACTTTATAGTAAATTTGATGTCTTATTTGCAGTAGTTCTGTATTCTCCCCTCAAAGTTTTAAAGTTGGGTGGGAAGAAGTTGTAGCCGCGTGGTGGCCCTGTATTGTGACCCAACTTTTTAGTAGCCATGCAAAAACAGAGTGGTTACTTAAAAGTGCCAAGTGGTGTGCCCGGTTTAACTGGGGAGAGCACTGTAGTCGTTATGACTTTGTGAAGAGTTAAGTGGATTTATGGAGTAGGAAATAGGACAAAGCAGAACATAAAACAGTGGCAATCCTAATAAAACAGTGGAAACTATTCTCACATTAGTAACTACTGTAACTACCTTTTAGCACAAACATTTACACTTCTATTTATTAAGTATGACTATTGTTCTATGCTGGATTTACATAAGTTTTGCTAATTATTCATCTGATTGCAAACTTACAAAAAGAAAAAAAAACTTTTTTTCCAGATAGGGCTGCCCTACATATGGATAAGTTAACTGAAAGCCAAATGGTGCATGAGACCAAATGAAATTACCTTGAGGATGATGAACTGGTTAGGAGTTTCTGGAAAATTTGCACGTCAGAACCACAAACAAAACCTGTGAAGATGGACGTACAAAAAAATTAGTAAACATTAACTTGGGACATCATTATGGCACTAAATATGTTTATCTGTTGATGGATACGAGTTCAGATGGCCAAAGCTTTTGACAACACTTCTTTTTTTGGTATCGACGCAGGGATAAAAGAAATCCATACAACTCACAAATGTGCACCTTGAGTAAAACTTTAATTAGAAAAACACTGCTTTGCTATCTCATATCAAAATCTTCGGCAAGAACAGTAAGCAGCACTGTGCATGGCCTTGCTTTCTAGTCGTGTTAGACTCAAAAACTGTGTAAACATGTTGGACTTGTCGTTGGAAAGGATCTTTCATGATTTTTTCCAAAGACAAAAGACTGAAAGATACATGAATGAGTGCTGTACATACAGCGCTGTTCTGCTCTATGGAGAGGGAGGAAGAGTGAGTGGCACCCCGCTGTGCTCTCTCCCCTTCACTTGTATTGTAGTCGATCTGCCAGGACAGATCCATGAACAAAGTCGGATGGGTGCTGTACACCTTTCAGATTCTCATACAATACCAGCGCTGAAGTGTTAATCGGACAGGAGTCATCTGACGTGTATACTTAGCCTAACACGGAACAAGTGGGCAGCCCAGCAGCTACCCAAAAACAGCCAGCTGATTACTGAAAAGTGCTGGGTGGAGCACCGGGCCTAAAGGGGCTAAGGACAACAGTTGTTTAAATATTTTTGGCCAGATCTAGGACAGCAAAAACAATGTCAAAAGTTTATCCTTATGCTTAGAATTTGGATGGCAAACTACTTTTTTTCTCACCAATGATAACAAAATATATACAACTGAAAATTACAGAATTGTTTATCAAACAATTACTATTCATAGCTTAGTCACCCACTGAGCAAAAACTACTCCTAGCAAAATTATTGAAATTATTGACCCCGCTCGGGGGTGCACCGACCAGAGCCACAGACCACCAAAATTTTCTAGCCCACCGTTGATATAGAAAGAAAGACGGAGAAACCGTTTACAAAAAATTGTACTGTGCTGCATTGTTGCAAACTTAGTAAAATCATTTGTTTAGAATTTAACCCAGCACATAGGAAAAGAGAACAGCTACTGGGCAATCTGATCATACACAGAAGAAAATGATACTAACATCTAACATTTATGACATTTTTTATTATTATTACACAGTATTTATATAGTACTGACATATTATGCAGCGCTTTACAAAGTCCATTGTCATGTCACTAGCTGTCCATCAAAGGGGCTCACAATCTAATGTCCCTACCATAGTCATACGTCATTATTTAAGTCTAGGGTAAGTTTTTTAGAGGGAAGTCAATTAAGGCAAAATTAAACAAAAAAATAAAAACAATTACACTTACCTTTAAACCCACAGATCCCTCGATGGCGCTGATCCTTGCCATGATCTGGTCCTGTGTCATCCTGGAATTCCTCTCCGTCCTGGCACAGAGGAAGCATCGGATAGTGCCATCCTATATCTTCTCTTCCGTCTTCTTCGTCACCAGATCTCGCACTGCACAGGTGCAAGATTGGGTGACGTAGCCGCTGTGAAGAGGGAGGGGGGGGCGATCTCACTGTGCATGCGTGAGATCGTCATCTCTTTCCTCTTGGTGAAAAAACGCCCCTTCTGCGCATGCCCAAAATCTGATATGTGCAGAAGGAGCAGCCAGAGCCTCCCAGGATGCATGACATCCCAGGTATCCCAGGAGGCTCTGCAATCCCATTAAGTCTGGATCACCGCTGCATAAAAAGTAAAAATGTTGAGTTATGAGGGGGTGCTGAGAAGTTCCTGGCTTTGCCCCCTTCTAGATGAAATAGAAAAAGGAGTGTGGGGGTATATGACAGTCTTGGTATCTTGGTATGTAACTGTGCAAATATCAGGTCTTTGCGATTCTTAAAACTGTTTTTTCTTTTAGTGAGAAGCTGTGATGGGAGAGGCACAAGCAAGTTTCACGTCGTTGGAGTTACGGGCCATCATGAAGTTTTTGTTTGTCCAGGGAAAGTCAGCAAAGGACATTCACACTGAGATGTCACAAACACTGGGGGAGAAATGTCCTTCCTACAGCACTATCAAAACCTGGACATCTCGTTTCAAGACTGGGCATTTCACCGTTGAAGATGAGCCCCTCAGTGGGCACCCCCAACCTCAACTGGCCCGGCAACCTGCAAAGCTGTGCTGATTATTGAGGACTGGTGAATATCTGCAAAAAAGATAGCCCAGATACTTGACATCTTATGGGAGTGTGTTGGGTTTGTTATCACCACTATCCTAGACATGCGCAAGCTTTCAGCGAAGTGGGTGCCGAAATGTTTGAACAGTGATCAGAAGAAGGAACGAGTTGAAGCATCCAAAGCCATTTTGGATGCTTCAACACTTATGTTTTTTTTCATAACTCTGGCTCTCTTCTTTCTGGGCAAAGCCAGGAACTTCTCGTAATGTTTGCTTTAACCTAACTATATGTTTTCGGGGATATAAAACATGTGGAGAAAAACAACTGACATCCAAGGCAGCCACTGATCTGGATTTACAACTGGCATCCACAACTACTGTTGTATATGGATTTATACAGAATATCAACAGATACAGATAACTACACCTAACATCTAAGGTAAGATAGGTGTTATTGTACAGTGTTGGCTGTATTGCATAGGAACAGATACAAAGAAACACACCCAGTACACAGGACAGAAGTGTGCAGCATTAATATACAGAGAAGGCACAGTTACAGAGAAATGATTTCAGCATTTAGGACATTATTATTACACAGTATTTATTTAGTGCTGACATATTACGCAGCGCTTTACAAAGTCCATAGTCATATCAAAGGGGCTCACAATCTCTGAGCCACTGTGCTGCCCATAAGAATTGTAAGTGTAGCTTCATACACATACACATTTTGGGACTTTAAAGGTAGATTATACAAACTACAACGTAGATAAAATCTCTATTTTATTTAAAATGTTTTTAAAAAAGAAATGTCACATAATGTGCTAAAAATAAAACTTCCAAATATTTGCATAAACTGAAGCAGCACTGAATTTCTTAATTGGTATGTTTTTATCATTACCTAACATATTATAGATCATGTATTGTCTATGATCAATATGACATTTCTGAAATATTGCTCTGTATTTGGATTTAGTAATTGCCTCCTCTCTATACAGGTAGTGCCCAGGTTACATATGAGATAGGGACTGCATGTTTGTTCTTAATGTTTGTTCTTAAAGTGTACCTAAACTCAGAATTTTTACTTTACATACTTTTCTTTTGAGAATCTCGGGCATGCGCAGAAGGAGCCTTTTCGTGAAAAGGGAAAAAAATTGCAGATCTCACACATGTGCAGTGAGATCGGCAAGTTTTTTTTAAAACCTACATCACTCGATCTCGTGCCCAGGAGAAGAGGTGAAGATGGCGGCGCTTGGAGCGCCGGCCCGAGGGCGGATACGGGGACAACCCAGGACCCGATGGAAGACACCTCCAGATTGAAGATAAGGTATTTTTTGTGTTTTGGCGGATTTTGAGATTAGTTTCGCTTTAAGTTGAAGTCGGAACAGGTAGAATATTTTAATAAATGCGATTAGGACAGATGTTTGTCTCAACATATTATTAAGCAGCATGGTGTCAGTTACTGTATAAAATCCTGACTGTGAGTTCATCACAAACAAAACAAAACAAAACAAAAAAAAAAATAAAAACCTTTAAAGGAGCCCAGACATTCATTAACTTCTGGAGCAAGCTGTGCTTTGATATGCAAAAAGAAACAACTACAGAGTTTGTCTTGGTCATTAAAAAGTTATAAGAGGCTGCAGAAACAGCTCACCCCCCTAAGATCACCCACAACCTCAGCTGTGTTTAGCAAAATATTTCTTCTGCAAGTCATGCAAACCGCCCCTCCCCCCTTCAAGCCTCTGTTCTGCACACAGCAAGCAGGGAAGCCCATTCGTTCATATCTAGGAGACATTGGTATGTCGGATGTCCTTAATCCAGGGACTACCTATATATAAACAATCATTGCCTGATGAAGCAGATTATACCTGTGAACCGCGTAGGTAATAATCTAATCAATATCTAACATTCGCTGTAGGCAGTTGTACAATATTATAGATATATATGTAACAGTTGCATTTGTGATATTATTATAAGTGATCGTGCCATAAGGTCGAGAGTGAATGCAAATATTTTGAGGTAATATTTTTAGCTTATTATGAGACATGCGTTTTAAATACATATTAAATAAAATATGATTTTATCTATGCTGTAGTTTGTCTATGCTGCCTTTAAAGTCCCAAAACAGCCGGGTGGTTACTGAAAAGTAAAAGTGGCTGGAGAGAACCCTGAGATGCTAGGAAACAAAACCAGAATAAAGGACAGGAGAAGTGCAGGGTTCTCCGCAGAAATTTTTTTAAGCAGTTGGGAAGAAGCCGTAGATGGGTGGTGGCTCCTGTACTGCTAAGTAACTTTTCAGTTGTGGTGCACCCGGCTAAATGGGTCTGGGGAGAACACTAAAGCGGTACTGTGTAGTTTGAAAGTACATGACAAGGAGTAAATACCGAATCCAGGGTAATAGAGGTATTACTGTGTGCTAGGTCCCAGGTTTGAATCTTGGTCATGACGCTATCTGCATGGAGTTTGCAGGTTCCCCTCGTGTCTGTGTGTTTCCTCCCACATTCCAAAAATACGCAGTTAGGTTAATTGGCTTTCCCTCAAAAACTGACCTTAGACTGTGTTTAAGACATATGACTGAGGTAGGAACATTACATTATGAACCTCTTTGAGGGACTTCTAGTGACATGACTATGGACTTTGTAAAGCGCTGCATGATGGGCAACATGGTGGCTCAGTGGTTAGCACTCTGTCCTGTTCGAATCTCAGCCAGGACACTATGTGCATGGAGTTTGCAGGTCCTCCCTGTGTTTGTGTGGGTTTCCTCCAGTACTCCGGTTTCCTCCCACATTCTAAAAACATGCAGATAGGTTAATTGGCTTCCACACGGAATTGTCCTTAGACTGTGTTAAAGTCATATGACTGAGGTAGGGACATTATATTGTAAGCCCCTCTGAGGGACAGCTAGTCACATGACAATGGGCTTTGTACAGCGCTGTGTAATATGATGGCGCTATATAAATACTGTTTGAGTCACAATACAGGGGCTGCCACCCGCCTACAATTTCTTTCCACCCGGCTCAAAAAAATTCCTGGGTTGAGCACTGGGATCCCTACGTTAGCGCATCCCGGGAGGCTCTGTGTGCTCCTTCTGCACACGTATAATCTCGGACATGCGCAGAAGGGGCATTTTTTTCTAAGATGGGAAAGAGATGGCGATCTCACGCATGCGCAGTAAGTATGGCTCTCTTTTTTTCCCCCTTTATAGCGGCTACCCATCACCTGATCTCACATCTGCGCAGTGCAAGATCGGGTGACATGCCAAGAAGACCCAGGAAGAAAACAGAAGTTAAAAATAAGGATGGCAGCGCCCGGCGAGGATGGACAAAGAGAACTGCCAGGACAACGCAAGACCAGATCACGGGAAGGACCAGCGCCATCGAGGGATCTGCAGGATTAAGGTAAGTGTCATTTTTTTGTTTTCAGTTTAGTTCCGCTTTAAGATGCCAGAAGACTATCCAGGCGTGAAAGAACTAAAGGCGCCCGACGCTGCATCATAGACAGATAGATTTTTCAAATAGATATAATGGTGAAATGAATCCTAATGCAGATCAATAATCAAACAATAGTATAACAGACATTTATTTGCAGGGATCGGTAATTGTATGGCGTATGTTTATCATCTAAGCAGCAGTGCCATAGATCTCACACAGCGGATATACAGCTACTGGTATAAGGCAGAATACGCATAGGCACGTACCAGCAAACACAGCTATTAAATTATGTATTTTCACAGTCCTAATTAGGCATAATTACATTTTCTAAATGTTCCCAATAATTCTTTAAATCCTCCCTGAGACATACAAAACCCAGCTTCTCCCTATATAAAATGTGTGCAGAACACTGAAAGAGCCAAGAAGTAGATAAACCACCTGCTTTCTAACCCCTCCCCTACTCACTGTCATTTAGCACCACAAATATCAGTTTATGTCAGTGAATAAGAATGAAGACCGCAACACTCACTATGATTCGCAGAACTCAATCATTCCGGTCTGAGCTCCGCACCAAACTCAGCCACGCCGCTTCCTGGGTCATACACCGTGCACCAATCATCAGCTGACTACAACTCCCACAATGCACCGCTCCCGCCCTTTGAAGCTGAAACTTTATTAGCTAAGACAGTCGCACTGTGACACGAGCACGAGGCGTATAATGTTGTATTGTGCTGTATAGTAATTTCACAGTACGGTACAGGCCGCCATTACTGCAAGAAGGGACACCAATGGTGCATTCTGCAGGGGCATTACAAAAGCTGCATGTACTGGCAGTGCCAATTATATTATGTGGTAATGAGCAGTCACTAGGTCCAGGGTTTGCCTGGTTTGCTAGCTCAGCCCCAAACTCCACTAACATGTTCAGATAAAGCTCAATAAACATGGGTGTTCTTACCTATTAGTTGTAAAATCCTGAAACACAGACTGGTTACTACTCTTTTCGCTCTTTGTGGGTCTTGTACACGCCCCCTGTACTTTGCTGTAGGCGGGTGGACTAGTTGTGTGGATTCCCCCTCCCTGCTGGTCTGTCTCCGCCCACTAACACTCCCTGACTTTAATGGCAGGAAATGGCAATGGGCCTGATTTATTAAAACTCTCCAAGTCTGGAGAAGATAAGACTTTCATGGGAGAATTTGATATGCAGATTACCTAGAGAATAAAAATCCTCCCCCCCCCCTTACTGTGTACTACTTCCCTCACTTCATAGATTGTAAGCTCTTCGGGGCAGGGTCCTCCCCTCCTCCTGTGTCACTGTCTGTGTCTGTCCGTTATCTGCAACCTCTATTTAATGTACAGTGCTGCGTAATATAAATACTATTTATTAATAGTAAAAATAATATTAATATAGGCCAGTTCCACTTTTATGTTTGTATGGTCAATATTGCAGAGACAAGTGATTACCCTTGTGCAATAATGCGACTTACCTGCCTGATTGCTCTGGGTTTCTGCGTAGGTGTAGCATCAGCTTTAATTGTCAGGGAAACTCCGCATTCCTGGCTTCCCTTGTGTTACCGGCATGAAGAATATTTACCGTATGTCATTCCGGGCCGAAGTTTACCTGGAAGTTGGCGGCGCATAGCGAGGTGAGTTGGCCCCATTGAGTTCCACCTTAAAGCCTAACTGCATTCTAACTCTGGGCACTGATGAAGAATATTGGAATGGACCCTTTTCCTCCTGGCAGATAAAACCTTTACAAGGTATGTCTATTAAATACCGAGACTGCATTATCTCTTAAACAAAGCAGTGAGATGATTATTCTCTTGCCATGAATATCTCTGCCGCTTAGTTTGTTGTCAATCACCGTTTATTACCGTTATATTTCCCCTCGTGATAAAATCATGAAATGTAAAGCGGAACTAAACTGAAAACGAAAAAGTTACACTTAACTTAAAAAAATGCCCCTTCTGCACATGTCCGAGATAAGGGCATGCGCTAAGGAGCACCCAGAGCCTCCCGGCATGCGTGACGAAGGTTTCCTGGGAGGCTCTGCGCTCCCATTCAGTCTTGATCGTCTGCAAGGGGAGGTGCTGCACCCTTTTTTTTTAAAGTGTGTTGCACTTAAAAAAAATAAAAATGAGTAACATTTTCCCCTTACATATAAGGGTTGTCGACATGTTGAGTTTAAGCAATGTGTCAATTTGACATTTTTAGTAAAATTTCACACCAGAGCAAAAAGGAGTGCCGCTATGGCATTCTGCAGCAACTTGAAGTGGATCCAAAACTTTTTAAGTCCTCACAATTTATTACTTGTGACAAAACCCGAATCTTCCAGTATGATCCTGAAACAAAACCACAGTCACTGGTAACACCTTCATCACCAAGAATCAAAGAAGTGTAAATTCACAGCCATGCTCATTGTGTTTTGTGACATGAAGGGCGTAGTTTTGGCAGAATGGGCTCCAGAAGGCACAACAGTGACCCAACATTATTATAAGGAAGTTGTGATGAAGTTAAGAGAATGAGTCAGGAAAAGATGGGCAAAAATGTTGGAAAATGGTTTCATTCTTCATCAGGACAATGCTCCTTACAAACACATTGCTAAGCTGGAACTTCTTCATATTCACCAGATTTAGCACTGTGAGACTTTTGAAATTGGTGCCTAAAGGAACACACTTTGAGTCAATGGATACAGTAAAAAAAACAAACAGATACAGATCTTCAGCTCCACTTTGGCTTTTATCCATAGACAGGCCTGAGCTTTACCGTTAACACTGGTTTGACATTCTACCCCTTCCACATGATCAGCCCAAATATTTGTTCTCTTCCCTGTTTTATACCACCAACCAACACCACCAGTGGTTGCCTAAGGCAGACCAAAGCTGGGAAACCCATCAGTCACACAACTCTGATTCCCGGAAACACCTCCACAGCAGAAGTCCATGACCTCATTAATCCTCGAGTGTAGCAGAAACCTTGGGAAAGAGGAAACATAAGTTAGCTAGGGGCTTTGCTTGTTTTCCGCCATCTGGCTAACTGCAGCCCACCTGCCATAGGAAAAACTTAGGGGCTTTTTAACCACCTGAGCGTTACACTGAGGTCTAGATTTCTGTACCAAAAGTGATCCACTGTTTTTCATGAAACTTTTTTTTTAAATTGTAGACCTGTAAGCTTTACCATGACTATACTACTGGTGAATAGGAGGAAGCACTGCATATTTATAAAGCACATGACCTGTTCTTCTCCAGCAGCTGCACCGGATACCCACCTGGCTTTTAGGAATGGCGAAGTCTATGGCAGTGTTTCTCAGCCAGGGTTCTGTGGACTAGGATCTTCCATTTTAAACAGAGATTCTTTTAGGCTCTGTGCTCCATAGGCCTTGTTTTTCTGCATTTGACAAACTTTTGAATGCATCTTAAATGCAGGTCAGCAAAATTTGATTTCTACGTGTGATCCATTTTGCATTCCAATAATTTGGACACTGCATGTCTTATTGAGTTGCATTTAAACTGCAGACAAACTGCTATGTTTGCTGCATTTTTATAGCAAACGTTTAAAGACCTGTACACATTATTATTTTAACTCTTTTTTCCTTGCAGTATTTTTTAGGTGGTGTGTGGTGCAATGACCCGGATTTATTAAAGCTGTCCATGGCTGGAGAAGAAGCACTTTAATCAGTGAACCTGGGTGATCAAGCAAACCTGGAATGGATTTCTTAAAAGTAATTTGCTATTTGTTAGCAAATGTTTTCAATCCTGGACCAGATCCATTCCGGGTTTGCTGGATCACCCAGGTTTACTGATGAAACTGTATCCTCTGCAGCCTTGGAGAGCTCACAGTGGCAGTCGGTGAAAAATGTTCTTGTACACACCGGGTAGTGAAGAATTGAACAGGTACAGTGTCAGCCATTAAAATAAAAGCTTGGTGTTAATGCCGGTCAGATGAGTGATCTTGGTTCTGTATACCCTAATGTCTGCCACCATATTGTCTTGAAAAATATCAACAGTGCTTGTCCAATCTATGTAGATTTGTGGTCCAAGAATCACAAGTCCCACTGGATCTTCGCACAATCCAATAAAGTGAGTATTAAAGGTGAGCAGATACGTAATAAAATATTCAGCAGCATATTAGATCAGTTCCAGCTCCACAGGGAACATGTGTTTCCTACCACAGCCAGTGAGAGCTGGCAGGAGTGCTAAACTGGTTTATAGCCAAAGGTAAAAAATGGGATGAACACAACACATAAAATAAGTCTTTGTTAACAAATAAATCAGCTAATAAAAGTGTTTCCAGAACTTACTCTGCCAAAGATAATCAAGTTTTTTCATTTTTGCACAAAGCAGTTAGGGTTGTTCCTTTATGTAGACAAAAGGAAATGGTTTTTCATTTGGGGAGCAGCTCAGAGGTTAGCACTTTATGCAGCTCTAGGTCCCAAGTTCAAATTTTTGTCAGGACACTATCTGCATGGAGTTTGCAGATTCTCCCCATGTGTGGAAACATGCAGTTAGGTGTTTTGGCTTCCCCCTAAAATTGATCTTAGACTGTGTTAAAGACGTATGACTATGGCAGGGACATTAGATTGTGAGCCACATTGAAGGACAGCTAGAGACATGACTATGGACTTTGTACAGCGCTGTGTAATATGTCAGTGCTATATAAATACTGGATATTAATATGCTGGTGGGCATTTCCAACTTTTCCTCTGAGAAATATGGGGGGTGCCATTGTTTGTTACTGAACAAGAACAAGATGTAGATCAGAAGAGGTGGAAAATAGTCCCCAACTTAAAGATTTTCTGACTTTGCTGCTGTCCTCTTCATTTTCTAATTACTACAAGCAAAACCCAAAGCAGCCCTATTTTTCCTAATATTGATGACCCTGAACACTTCTATAATTTTATATGGAGCTAACCCTCACATAGATAATGTACAAATCTACATAAAGTACAGAACATAGATGCTCCCTAAATAATTGTTTTTTCTAGGTCAAGTTGTAGAATTGTATGACTGAGACATATATGCAGTATCTATATCTATATATATAATTATAGCATAACAACTTTGAACAGCCCAAAACTTCCAGGGTCAGGAAGCAGTGTCTTTTTGTTCTTCTTATTTTTAGCTTGCCAGATCCCTCCATCTATGTATTGGTAATACATTTACATAATGACACACTAGTAATACTCTATTGGTACATACTGTAGATGCATGCCTGTAAGTCTTTTATGTTTTTGCACAGTTGAGTTGGGTTTTGAGTTAGCAAAGTAATAAATAATATATAGTTTTCCTAAGTGCAAATAGTACTTTCTGTGTTTGTATTCAGGCTCTGCTGATTTTCCTATTACATTTGAAAAACTGAACATGTGATCACGTGCCTGAATCCTCATTCATAGGTCATGTCCTGTACATGTGATTGTGCACATATTTAGTTTTATGTTGCTTTGGTTAACATTCATTTTTTTTTCATTACACATACTGTAAGTCTGGCAAAGCAGAAAGTTCTAATGCAACGTCCATGTCCAGATCCTTTCGCTCTTCTCCAATCAACCCCAAATGTTCTGTTGCAGAATTCACTGGAGGTCATAGATGGAGTAAAAGCAATTTAGCTCAGTGTGTGGGACTTGGCAGATTAAATGCAATTGGCCTGATTTAATAAAGTTCTCCAAAACCAAGACGGTAAACTATTATTAACACTGGGTGATCCAGCAAACCTTAAATGGAATTCTTCATTTCCTATTATTTGCCAAATGTTTTCAATCATTGACCAAATCCATGCAAGATTGGCTGAATCACCCAGGTTCTTCTTGATCTTTAGATTAAGAGAGCTTTAATAAATCAGGCCTATTCTATGTGTAAGAGCCAAGTCTTGGGTGGGTCGTGCTCCTGGTTAGCATGGGTTCCTCCAATGTTTTCTCCATGAAATCTAGCAACTAAGCTAAATACATGGTCACTTTATTGTAAAGTAAAGAAGACAAACTAGAACATGTGTAAATCATTTTTGTTCTAGATAATTGCCTAGTACTGACTGACAAATAAAATGCAAGTTTACCAACTGCAATGATCAGAACTAAGATGCAGTATATAAGTTACTAATGTAGAAATTTGTGAAAAGTCCAGTTGCTTAATTTTCTATTTAATATTACAATTCTAGACATTTGAACAAATTAATTCATTTAAGGGAGAGGTATTCAAGTCCACCCTGGCCTTTGATTTTTTCTTGGTTAACTTTCCACCACTTTTGATATATTTGTCCTTTGTATGAATGACCTGGATATATTGGTCGGTGCTGCTGTTTTGCTGGTCACTGCTGGATGCGTTAGACATTGAGTCCGACTCTGTAAGGCAAGGTTCAAGTTTTTGCTTTGACTTCACTTTCCGTTGGCGTTCCACAAACTGTTCATCGAGATCAAAGTTTCTCAGATTCATTTTTTTGCGATGATGTGGCTTGTCTGAGTCAACCTGGAAGCCTCCTTCCCAGGATTTATATTGCATGCGAGCTAAATGTCGCCCAGATATCACTTGGCTGTCATTACGGTCTCCAATGTAAAAACGAGGTGTATGGCGGAGATCTGATAAAGAGCGAGGACGGTTGGATCTGCGGGTTAAATCTCTGTGATATTCATCATCATCTTCCTCACTTAGATGTGGTGACCGACGTGGTGTTTGAACAACGTACCTTCTTATATTTCTTGGATACAACTCTACTATATCACCAGACTCATCCATACGGAAATGTCTTGGTAGTCTAGATGTGGATCGGAGGAGTTTCTTGCGGGATTCATGTTCATTAACTATAAAATATCTTGTATGTGGCCGATGAGGGACAATACTTGGTGTACTCGACCCGTGATGTTCAGGTGTAATATGTCTCAGGCCTTTTCTAAACAGAGGCTCAGATAGGGCATCCTCAACTTTTTTCTTCAGTCCTCCAGAATGGTAATTCTTGGTTCTGCAGACATCATTAGAGCTTCCTTGCTTTATACTTGGAGGTCTGAAAAAATCATATTAGAAAGTCAGAAAAAATGTATATAGAAATTACCTAAAGAATCTAAAGTTAAACCTTTATGTTAAAAAAAAAATTTAATTGAGCAGTCCAAAAACAGCTATAGAAGCAGTTCCATATAACAGATGTGGAAATAAGACCAAACCATGTTACTTAAAGCGGAACTAAACTAAAAAAAAAAATAAAATAACACTTATCTTTAATTCTGCGGATCCCTTGATTGATCTGGGGATGTCTTTGATTGGGTCCTGCGCTGTCCTGGAATTCTCCTTTGTCCCAGCATGGAGGAAATCCTAGGAACCTGGTGTCTTTCTTCGTCTTCGCACTGCGCAGGTGTGAGATCGGTGATGTAGCCTGCTGTAATGGAGAAAAAAAGAGAGCCGATCCCACTGCACATGCATGGGATCGGCATCCCTTTCCCCTCAGTGTAAGAAAATGTACCTTCTGTGCTTGCTCGAAATCGGGCATGCGCAGAAGGAACAGCCAGGAGCCTCCTGGGATGTGTTACGTAGGTATCTCGAGGTTGGACTAAGTCAGGGGTCAGCAAACTTTTTTGGCTACTAGTTCATTTTAGGAGGTCAAGAAGGCACACTAGGCCGGACTCTCTCTCGAGTTCCACGCTGATGGCTCTGCCCCCACCAGGAACGCCCCTGAAGGGAAATTCCTCTGCTCTGCAATGCATACGGAGGAGAGGGAACGCCCCTGAAAGGAAATCTCTCTCCTCTACAATGCATACAGAGGGAAGAGAATCTCCCCTTACCCCAGCGGTGGAAGTTTTAAAAACAGCAGCTGTAAAAAGGGAAGGTAGGCATAACAAGGAGGCTCAAGAACTGTGGGTTGCTGGCCGGCATTAGGCCGGCTCGACCGGGGGGGCCTTAAGCCTGAAACAAACTACTGGCTAGGCCGTATCTGGCCTAAAGGCTGGAGTTTGCCTGCCCCTGGACTAAGTCTAAGTCGAGTCCCAAGTCATTGACATCAAGTCCCAAGTCATGTCTCAAGTCACCAAGAATTCTTCCAAGTTGAGTCCCAAGTCAATTCACTTAATTTGTCCCCATATAGAAACAGAGCTCTGAACAGGAATGCATTCTACATCCATGGATTTCTCCCCCGACAGCTGAAGGGGGCAGGGAGGATGACAGTGAGATTTCTGTTACACACCCTTCTTTCCCCCCTTCAGCTGTCAGAGGAGAAAACTTAGAATGCGAGAAAGGCGGGGAGGAAGGGGGTGCTATGTTACAGAAGACTCACTGCCTTCCTCCCCACCTTTTTTTGCATTCCAAGTTTTTTCATCTGACAGCTGAAAGGTGGAGGGGGTGTAACAAAAGCCTCAGTGCCTTTCTCCCTTCCCCTCTTAAGCTGTCAACAGAGAAAGCAAGTCGCAAGTCAAGTTGCAAGTCGCTGGGGGAAAACCCTTAGTTCGAGTTGCAAGTTGTTCTTTAGGCAACTTAAGTCAGACTCGAGTCCAAGTCGCGCAACTGGAGTTCCAACCTCCTATCTATCTATCTATCTATCTATCTATCTATCTATCTATCTATCTATCTATCTATCCATTTATTTTAGTTGGTCAATATAAACCAATGATTACCAACCTATATGACATTTTCAAACTGTGATGCCCCCAGCTGGCAGGGAAGCAAACCTTTTCAGTTCCATTTACTTGTAAATTGCCATTTCTAACCAGCACACAGGAAAGAATCGCATTTGCCTGATCTAAGCATGTTGTTCTTGCATTGGGATGCATTTCTGAATTGCAGCAAAAATGCATCCTGGTGCTTGTAATGTGAATGGGCTTTTAAATTAACCGGCATCAAGTAGGTGGAACCTCAGGAACCTCAACCCAGTGGGGAACCATGATTTCCAGTTTCTGGAAGCATATTGAACGCTGACAACCCTATGTCTGTCTCTTTGGGAGAATATCCAAAGCATGAACAGGACAAGAAAGCATTAAGCCTTCTATTTTTCTGGATTTTTAAAATGTTTTTCACTATTTTTTTTTTCAAATTATAGGTTCTGGAAAGTTGAAGGGACCTTGCTAAAATTCTTTGCTCTTTTGTAAAAGTAGCTTTGTGGTACTATAACCCTACCATTTATAAAATCCTAACATAACAGGTCTGATTTATCAAAGCTCTCCAAGACTGGAGAAGAAAAACTATCATGGTTGGTGCACCAGCGGGTGATGCACTGGATCACCCAGGTTTCCCCATGATAGTCTATATTCTCCAGTTTTGGAGAGCTTTATTATATAGGCCCATAATGTTTAGTTAGAATATTAAAATGGCAAATGGTAGCAAAGGGATAGCACATTTATATATATTTTTTTTTTACTGGAAATGTACATTTATCTGTTACACTGCTTGTGATAAATGTACAATATATTTAACATACCTGTTTGAAACATGTTCTGCCCTCTGCAGTTTCACCCTGGACCCAGGGGGGCTTGGACTGACA
The DNA here is from genome assembly GCF_032062135.1 of Pyxicephalus adspersus. NCBI lineage: Eukaryota > Metazoa > Chordata > Amphibia > Anura > Pyxicephalidae > Pyxicephalus > Pyxicephalus adspersus. The sequence continues at coordinate 134,141,258 of NC_092859.1, read as the reverse complement.
TTTGGGGGCTGGGGTACAACCACACGAGGAGCTGATTGTGAGATAGTTTGTATCTGGCTTCGTTTGCTGCCTGGAGATTCAAAGTTCACCACGCTTCCATTCTTTCTTGGAGTGGATGAATGTACAGAAGACTCTTGACTGATGATATCGCTCTCTGGGTCCCGCTTTTTATCAGGTGCCTCCTTATGCTGGAATCGGGCTGTAATAAATGATTTTTATATACACATTGTAATTATGAAGTTATAAGACAACTTATTATAGACCAAAACTTGCCTTTTTTTTTGGGGGGGGGGGGGGGGGGGGATTTACACTGAATTGCCTAATGAAGATGTAACCAAGTATTGCTACTTCATTCCAATATTTCTCCTTGCATACAATCTCAACCTATTTAGATGTCTGAGGTTGGCAGAATTATACCTAATTTTAGGAGAAAACTTATTTGAACAAATTTTGTTTGCCTTTTGTTGATTAAGAGTGTAAGCTCTTCGGGGCAGGGTCCTCTCCTCCTCCTGTGTCACTGTCTGTATCTGTCTGTCATTTGCATCCCCTATTTAATATACAGCTCTGTGTAATATGTTAATACATTAAATAGGGGTTGCAAATGACAGACGAATACAGACAGTAACACTGGAGGAGGAGAGGACCCTGCCCCGAAGAGCTTACAATCTAGGAGATGGGGGAACTAACACACAATAGGAGGGGAGATATGTAGTGATGGGAAGTAGTCAGGGTTTAAAAAGACAGAAGGTGGGTAGGCAAATTTGAAAAAATGGCTTCTCAGTGCTATTTCAAATGAGCAGAAAGTAGGAGCAAGCCAAAAAGGATGTGGAAGACCATTCTTCTTGGAGAATTCTTCTTGAAAATCTTGGAGACGCTCGTGTGATGAGGTTATATATATATATATATATATAAATATATATAAATTTCTGCTTTGCATTGGATATTGCAAATATTTTTCTATTAGTTGGCACATTTTTTTTTAACCCTGGACCCACACCATTCCAGGTTTGTTGAATCATCCAGGTTTCCCATATTAGTTTATCTTCTCCAGTCTTGGAGAGCTTTAGTAAAATCAGGCTCATTGTATTGTGATTTGCAGTTTCTGGTGCTGCAATACTAATATTCGCCAGCAAGTGGCAGTATAACACTTTTTTTTCTTTAGTTCTTATAAAACTTTCACAAAAAAAGTTCTGATCATTTACCATTTACAATGAACAATTTTATTACGTGTTTACATCATTTATATACTGCATATTATATGTGTACCTCATCCTTATTCATGTGATGTGCCAATTTTGACAGTTCCAATTGAATAAGAAAGGTAATGTATGTAAAATCATAATACTTACCCACAGCCATTTGAAAGACTTTTTTCTTGTCTTCCATTCTTTCCTAGAAAATGAAACACACTTGGAATATGATGAACAATTAAATGAAAAATGCAGCATTCTCCTGGGTATTTATTACTTACAGTCTGAATCTGAGCCCTCAGCTGATTATTGGTGAATTTCAGGGATCTTGCAATGCTCTGAAGGTAATAGATTAACATACTATAAAAAGATGAAAACATTATTGGAACATAATGAGGTAGAGAAAATGTCATGTACGTTGGTTTATTTATTATGTAATCTACATTTACATATCTACTTTCTTTTAAAGTGTAAAGAGGGCATTTATAAAGCCAGGAAACAACATATTGTAGATAATATAATTACCACATTACATGGGCACACCAAAATTATCACAAAATATAGTTTATTCAAAAAAAGTGTCTGGTGGTAATGAATGTAGAAAAAACTGTACAAGTCAACAAAGGCATTGGGGCTGATTTATTAAAGCTCTCCAAGCCTGGAGAGGATACACTTTCATTGGCGAACCTGGGTGAACCAGCAAACCAGGAACGGATTTCTTAAAAGTATTTGGTATTTGCTAGCAAATGTTTAGAATCATGGAGCAGATCCATTCCAGGTTTGCTGGATCACCCAGGTTCAATGATAAAAGTGTACCCTCTCTAGTCTTGGAGAGCTTTATTAAATCAGGCCCAATGAATTGATTGGCATGCTAGAGATGTCTCATTGGATCATTTCTTCTATCCATAGAGTGAGAATTACTTACAAGAGAAGAAGCAAGGCAGGAAGAACCACCACCGGACTGCTGACATAGCTCATCACCTTGTTGAACCAAACAGGGAAATCAGTTTCAATAGTTTCAGAAATGATGTCATAAATTTTCTCTTGTCCACTGTTGAGAATAGGAATTGTATTGTTACATTTCTAATATACTTTACCAACCATATACAGAAATTATTATAATTATCAGAATTACATTATTTTATATCTAAAAATATTGATTAGGAAGCCCACTTACATTATAAAAGGATTCTTTAGGAAATTTGTCCCATTAGCACTTTTGCAAAAAATAGCAGCACCCCCCTTTTCCTTAATTTTCACAGACCTAAATTAATATCATACAGTATTTTTATAGTGCCAACATATTATGCAGTGCTTACAAAGTTCATAGTCATGTCAGGGCTCACAATCCCCTACCTCAGTCATATGTTTTTATACACGTCAATTTGCAGAGAAACCAATTAACCTAACTGCATGTTTTGGAGTGTGGGGGGAAACCAATGCAAATACAAGGAGATTATGCAAACTCCATGCAGACAGTGCCCTGGCCATGATTTAGACCTGGGATATAGCGGTGAAAAGAGTGCTAACCTCTGTGGCACCATGCTGCCCATCTGACTATGTTTATCTACAGGTGAACTAATACACCAAAAACACAGTATACATCTACAAAAGGAGACTACTTACCATATCACCAATTTAAACAATTTATTAAACAAGCAAGCTGCACCCTGCCTATCACCTGCACCACTGACCCACAACAATAAATAAATAAACTGGATAAAAGTAATAGTTGTGACACTATTGGCAAGTTCTGCCAAAACAGTTTTTGTAGGGACTTTAGATTGTGAGCCCCTCTGAGGGTCAGTTAGTGATATGACTGTAAAATGCTGCGTAATATGTGAATGCATTATAAATATTATGATTTATAGTAACCAATACACTGTCCCTTACCTAAATGGTCCACAGTTTATGGAAGGCTTATATTTTACAATAGCAAAAACAGTTGGCAGCATGCACAGGAAAAGCATAAAAAGCAGCATAGCCAAGTAGAAGTTGTTGGATCTGTAAAACAGAACAGACAAAATTTTTTAAAGGATGAAATTGTCTTGGACAGTGTAGAAGCTACAAAAGGGCGTAGAGTACAGATAAATATTGGTTACCGAGAACAGGGTCTGACGTTGTAACGATAAACATTGCCCGTCCCTTCTGCAATAATGAACCTGCCTAATCACAATTTTTTAAAGTTAAGATTTAATCCCAGTTAGGAAAGACAGTCTTGGCTAAGAAGAACCCCCTAGACACAGGAGCATGAGGTGGAAGTTCTTTATGTTCATTATATCTGAACACATATTTATTTCTTATATTGTCTCCCCATGTAATTTACCTGCTTTACTTTTTACAGGTATTTCTCTAGCAAAAAACAAACAAACATCTGTCTCCTGCAGCACCATTGGATGGGATAAGACAATACAATAACAAGAAACTGTATATTTAATGCATTTTAATTGATCCTTATCCAACCCCTGTTAGTTCCGAAGATCAGCCACTTTTACTGTACTGTTAGGCCCAAACTGAAATTTCAGTGATGAAATCACAGGATGAACAATTTGAAACAATATTGGTGGCTGTATGTGTGAATTCTGCTGTTCTATTCCCAAAAGCATGTTTAAAGCAGAACTAAACCCCTTTTCTACTGATTCCGTCGCAGGGCAGCACCATCTTCTTCCTCTTTCTCTTCATAGTTGTGATCTTTGGCTGTCTTGCTTTGCCAGGCCAGGATGGTGCTAGCAAGTTCATTCAGTCTGTCAACCATAAGGGAAGCTGGGACTTTTAGGTATCTGCAAATTCAGATCTTGACAGAACCATGAAGAGATCAAGCAGGTTAGAATATTTATTACAGAAGGGACGTTGCCTGCCCCTTTATGCGAGAATGCCCAATCTGATCCAAATTTTTAAAAGTGGAACTTTATTTCCTCTTTAAAAATTTCTGAAAATGTCAGATATCCCGGAGGGATATTTACTTAAAGGCCATTTTTTAGAATGTTTAAGTTCAGTGTGCCCTTCATAAAATTGGAAATGATAGGTTTCTGTCACATAATTATTATAGTGAATAGTCAGAGGTGTAAAGCTATTGTTCATTCAAAGCTGCTAGCTACTGACCTTGAAGCTCTGAAAACTTGCTGATGTGGAACATTGCAGGTCAGCACTGCCCAGCTTCTTAAATACATCAAGCCTATCAGTTTAAACACATTAAATGCTGGAAGACAAGGAGAGAAAAATGCACCCATCCTAGAAAGAGAGGTATTAACAATTAGTCCCTGATTGGGCTACATCCAAAGGACATGCATCAATTAGATTTGAGTACCAAGCATGCTGAAATACAGAATGCATACAAAGTTTTTCAGATATTTGTATTGGTAAAGTATAATTATAGGTGAATGTTCCATGACTGTTTTGTAATCTTGGCAAGGATTTTAAAAACTACAGCTTACACATTCATTGGGACTAGTGACACTTCATGTTCATTTTTGCTAAATCTAAATAATTTTAAGCTAGTATTAGTTCTAGGTACTAAAACAAAGGTCCTTATTCAGGAATATCCATACCCCCTGGAGATATAAGAATATGAAATAATGAGGTATGAGCCAGGATCTTTGAATAATTTGATGGGACGTGATGTACCGTATTAGATGCCGACATTGCCAAAACTGGTAATTACACCTCAAATTATGGAGTCAGAAAAGATTTCCCATAAAGTCAATATCCATGTTGGGTTTGCTGGCCAAGCACAATAAA
>NC_092859.1:134110964-134135800 GCF_032062135.1 Pyxicephalus adspersus | reverse complement strand
TAATTTTGACATGGCAAAGAAGCTATGAAGACATATCAAGCTATCCATTAGGGGTCTGCAATTATATAAAGATTAAGAACCCCATGTTCTTGAAAATTAATATAACAAATATTGGTGTAGAAAAAAAAATCATTTCCTTTTAAGATGGATAACTAGCACATCTTTACATTTTTTACAAATACATGTTTTATATCAAGGTACTCACCAAATCATTCCTTGATTGTAGACCAGATGAAGAACATTCTCAGCAATTTTGAATTCACCATATTCTGGCTAAAGATATTTAAAAATAAAAAGTTAAAATACTATGAAATAATAAGTAATTCTGCACAAATGTATAGTAGTTGTTCATTAAACTCTTTCCCAAGACTGGAAGACATCATTAGGCAGCTGGGGTTAAACTACAGTCATCAAACAGACAAATGAAATTATAGCTCATTGTCTTGTTAAACAACCAAATATAATCTAATGTAATAGCCATCCATGCTTAGCGGTGATGACAGAGATGAAGAAATGATCTCCATACACAACATCAAATTCACGCATATTAAACAATTACAGAGAGACAAGGCAGTCTCAATGAAATCTTACAAAAGAGTCTGCCGCTCCAACAGCAACATAATATATATTCAGGATACTATTTGTCTGCAAAATGGAGCTAGTGCAAAGTTTTAAAACTTTAATTGCAATAGATTTATTGAGTGTTTTGATACCATGACCGAAGTTTATGGAGTTAGAAAATATTTCCCACACTGTCAATACCCAGGTCAGGTTTGAATGTAATTGATAGCCAATAGTATTGCAGATACTTTGTGGCCTGTTGATAAGACCACCTATGGCCATGTTATATTATAGATGATGCATTGCAGTTCTAACCATGACCTGGCCTGTCCTTGGCTGAGACATGGCATCTATTGCGGTCATGTTATAGTAGCAGTTAAGACACTACATATTATCAGTTTTCACTGATAGGGTTATGGCAGAGCTTGTTGGCTGACGCAGCTTGAGGATATTGCTGGAGGCTATTTACTAGATCTGCCACAATCAATAAGTGTTGAAACAAACAAGTTTTGCTGTATACTCACAAATTTGCTTTCTAGATCCCAGCAGCAGCAATCACTCATATACCGGACAAAAAGGCCACGGAAGAAATCAATAAGGAGGATACTCGCCACTGTGAAAATCATATCAATTATGGAAAGTTTCAGCATCTCCTGAAAAGAAATTTCACAAAATTAAACCATGTGTGCTTTCATACAGAAATATCATATTTCTATTTTTTTACATTTTTGGATGGGAATAAGTTAAATTTGGTTTTGATTTTCACTTAAATCCTGCTTCTAGGACACCTATACATACATGGGCAGCGTGGTTTTCACAGGGACAGAAAAAACATATACAGCATTAAAACAGAAAATCAGAAGACTTTCTCACTCCCCAGTCTGTGTCTTTGCTAGAGAGATTTCCTGGTATTTCCTATCCCAAAAAGACATAAGGGGCACAAATAGAAACCCTTACCATACCTACATCGTAAAAACTGTCTGTAGTTTTAAATTTAGCTGGACCCAAACAGAAGACAGATCACTCTAGATAAACACAATTGAGGCACCAGGAGCCAACATTGACTTGAACAGTCATTCTCAACCAGGGTTCCAGAGGTTGCTGAGGGCCCCTTGAGCTCAGGCTGAATGATCTCCTATATGATAGTGACCTGTTAGGAGATGCTCATCTGTCCGGCAACTCCGTGCATTTGTATAAAACACTGTTCTGTTCATGGATGTCATTTGCAGCAGCCAGGAGAACTAAGATAGCAGCAGCCCCTGCTTCCCTCTAGCCGTGCAGCCTGATGGATTTATGGCATCCCCAGCATCCATTGTTAGGCTGTGCACAGCTGAAGGGGATTCTTGAGGCTAATCAGCTCCTGATTCAGTCCTGCTATTGACTTCTGGGACTTTAAAGCCTCTCTGCTCCCAGTCAACTCTGCTGTGGACTGACCTTTTGCCTGTGACCCCGACTCTGCTTCTGGTTTGCCCTTGTGTACTTCGTTTGCTGGATGGATATTCTGTGTTTGACCTCTGCTCTGTTTTCTGGACTTGTCTCTGTTGGAATCTTGGTACTGCTATCTGTGGGCTCCTGGCTTGCTGCCAGCCCAACCCCAGACACCATCCCTTGCGCAGTAATTCCTGGGGGCAACCAAGTGCTGGGAGATGCAACCAGCGGGGGCTTGCTAAAGGTGAAGACTGCGGTGTTAGATTGGGGGACTGGTGTCTGGTGAGAACTGGTGCTGACCAGGGCCTTACATGACCTCTTAGTTTTGTGTCCAATGGCACTTGGCGGAGTCATTACCATGACATCAAAGCTCTTTTAGCTATCAGTAAGGCGGGCATTCTTTCCACTGACCACCAAGGTAATGGTATTATTTCATTGACCTCCCATGATTTTACAATGGTTCCCTAAGACCATAAAAATTCCATATACACAGTCCTTTATCATGTGTATGGAAAAGATGGTCCTCCTTAATATAGAGAGCTGCCATATAGAATGTCCTAAAACCCCGAAACAAATATTTAATGTTGTGGAAGCATCCAACCTAGCAAGTAACAGCTTGACCATGTATAGAATGGCAGTGGTAGTGGTAGGTCAGGGTCTTCTAATGGATCCTTGATTCAGAAAGTTGGTGGATGCTTAGGGTGCTGCCTGGCATGCATTGAACAGAGCAGGTGCTTGTCAGGTATAAAATTGATTATCTCACAAAAGGAAGAATCAGAAGCCTCAGGCCTATTTCTAAAAAGTGACAATCAGATAACAACCACTTTTTTCTTTTCCATATTTGTAAATCTGATCTCTACTTTTAAAGTTTCATATTTACTATAGGATTCTATTAACATGCTGTAATTGATTTAAATTGATGATCAGAAGCTCAGTTAACCTTAATGATGTAACTGATCAACATTTTTCCTAAACACGATTGGGTAAGCATCTCAAAAACTTTTACTTTTGCAGCTAATTACCAGTTACTAATGTAGCAATCAGGGTGTTAAATGTGGACCAGGAGTAGCAGTTGGATAAGGTAGACTTGGAGATGTGTAGATTAAGGGGAAAAGAAGGTAGGGGAACAGTGACTTCAGTTGCAGCTAATTATTTCCATTCACAAAAGGGCAAAATCTCAGGTTTAACCTGGATGTAAGTTATTATTCTGATTGATTGTATGTCCAATAAAATACATGAAAACACTGCTGTCTCCTACCACCAATAAAATAAGCAATAATGAATGGATACATTTATTCCAATGTTAACCATTTTTTGCAGCAAAAAGGCTTGTAAAAACTGCTAGTCTGAACACTCCCTTAAAATAAATGCAGTTCTGTTCTGACATTTTCATTACGTTCATGGCTATAAAAGCTTACAACAGAGTGTACTTTATATAATTGTAATATTATCTTACCTGTCCAACATAGGTTTCCCAGCACTCATTTTTCTGCATTGGAACCTCAGACATAACAGGGGATGATGTCTGGTTTAAAACAGCCATGATTTTTGTAATGTTCTGATCAATCTCCATTGCAAATGTAGAATTTGTTTCCATTTCATAACCAGGACTGGCTGTAGATAATACAGGGAATGTTGTTGTTGCATGTAGTGGTGCTGCTCCCAAAAAGGTGTCATTGGCACTGTTCTGAAGCACATTGAATTAAAGACTTTTCAGATAGAAGTACAGATACTTTGTAAAAACTAAAAGCTAGAGACATAAAGACGATTTTTTAAAGATCCAAAGGCTAGAGAGGTTATACTTTCATCAGTGAAGCTAGGTGATCCAGCAAACCTGGAATGGATTTCTTCAAAGTAATTAGTTATTTGCAAATATTTTGAATCCTGAACCGGATCTATCCCAGGTTTGCTGGATCACCTAGCTTCACTGATGAAAGTGTATCCTCTCCAGCCTTGCAGAGCTTTAATAAATCAGGCCCATATTTTTGCTCAAGATTTTAGGCATAGTATAAATATAAAAGCACTGTCCCTGCTCCATCCTCCCCATAATAAAAAATAGCAACACACAGGATATATGTAGAGCACAAACAACTTGTTAATTCCCATGATTATGTTTGATATTTATAATGCACAATTTAATCTGAAGTATACAAGGTTAATTTTGTTGGTTCTTCTTAACCTCCTGTGGGTTTTGGTTTATATGTTGTATATATTTATATATTATGTATATTTAGTTTTATTGTTATATATGGTATGTTTTTGCCAGAAATTGTTTTATTCATCTGTAATTACATATGTAGCCACAATTGTTTTTCTTTTTTTCAATTGTTGATTTTAGATTTTTGAATGTTTTTGGATTTAGTTTTTTTCTTTATTCTGTATTTATTCTAAATAGTGTATTGTAATATGTATGGCTTAAAATGTTTATAAAATAAAAAAAGAATGTTTAAAAAAAAATAAACAATAGCAATAGTGGTCGAAGAACACTTGCCACCACTGTTTTAGCACTCAAATTGCCCCAGACAGTTAGATGCCCCTCCCCGTTTTCTGGAAATAAATAATATTATTGGAGAAAATAGAATGTGCCTATGGATGCCTCTGTGTACAAACATTTTCACTCTGAGGCCAGCATGGTGTATGAAAGAGGTATATTATTTCCTGGTCATGATGAATCCCAACATGTATTTTTAAGTATGTGTACTTACATTCATGCTACTAACTTTATCCAGCAGTGCAATAATCAAACTGTACAGGTTTCCCAAATACAATACAAGGACCCTAAAAGAAAAGAAAACACATTAGGTATTGTTATCCATTATAGATATGTAGACTGATAGTTGCTGCTGTCTGTATATTTACCTTGCCAACTGGAAGCGTAATGTTGTTCGAGGATGATACATTTCCAGCGCAGCTACCAGCTCAAATGCTGATGGAGCAATCATGGTTATCAGAGAAACCACAACGCTAACCTATAAAAGAATGCAAAGCATTAGTATCCTTACAATGCAATAATATTATTATAACTGTTACATTTTTCAAAATGATCTTTTCTATATGGAAGGGGGGGCTGTTTCTCAAACTATGTCCTACTCTCCCACAACTCATATACTTTGCCGGCAGTCCCTGATCATCTCATTCAAGGACAGCAGTCTATAATCTTTCTGAAGCATTGCATACAGTGAATAATATGTGTGGCCCTTTGGCACTTTAAGGTACCATACTTAAAGCCCACATTTTGAACAGTTGACCACTCCTGCCATAGAAGTTATTCACTTAGCATTTCATGTTAATTTTGCAAATAATATGTTTACTGAGCTGAATAAATAAAGTGAGATAGCATCCACCTCAATCAACCAATCAAGTGATAGCAAGCATCCATATCCTTAAATCCCCTAACACATGATTGGTTATTTAAAAAGAACACATTACTAACAACATTCACTTGGGCTCTCACCAGTCCTCTGCGACCTGTATTTTAGATTCTCTCACTTGGCCTCTACCTGTAACATTTCCTTCTCTCAATGTAAGGATATCTCTGAATACACAGTGTACAAATGGGATGTGTGAAAATGGAAAAGTTACCCAAGAAAGCAAGTAATAAAAGAAATGTCTGTACCTCATTTTTTTCCCAAAGTGTGAGTTCTGTTTTTGAGCGTTCAAGCCTCTGTGATCTGTCCACCACGAAATAGATAATATAAATGCTTCCTGCCAGTGAGAGCAGAACTAAAATGTTTGCTAGAATTCTCAGACTTATTGTAACTGCTCTGGAAAGGGGACACAAGTGTTAGAAGTAATCAGGAGTACAGTATATTACAAAAATTTTGTTTTATTCCATTTTTTATAACATATTTATATGCCAAACTTCAGTCTATATTACAATTTATGTTAATTTGAGCAAACATGTTTCCTTAACATTTTGAACTTAGAGAAGTGGGAAGGAAACAGGGAAGGGGTATAGGGTAGGTAGGGGAGTACAAGGTATAGTGAAAGGAACTGGAAGAAGCACAAAGCAGTAGAAGTAGGAAGTGGGCAGTAAGTAGGCAGGGTACAATAAAGAGAGTAAAGGGAGTACTAGGACTGGAAGGGGTACAGGAAACTAAAGAGTTGTGGCAAAATATGTACAGAATTACCCATGTCCCTTTAATCCCCTACCACGGTTAGGGTAATGTGGCCCCCACCCTTTGCCATGGTGATTTACACATCATTGTGGCTCTCCAGGTATGGAAAATGTAGTCTGGCCCCCAGATGAAAAAAACCTACTTCTCTTCTCTTTTTCAAATAAAGAGTGACTATATCCTGTTGTATTCCACATATTTCCAAATATATGACAGTTGTAAAGCTGAGGTAATTAGATTTTCAAAATGCAAAAAATTCAACAGCTATAGCTTCATATTCCAGAATGTGAACACCTTGCAAGGCCATATGCTGGTGGAATGAAAATGTAACAACTAGATACCTGTAAATTTACAAGTGTACTTAAATTAGTCTAGAGGGAAAACATAGAAAACCATAAAATTATTCCACAAAGAGCTCTGGGGAATCCTATTTTATGGAAGTAATAAAAAAGCTGACATGCAGAGAATGAATGAGAAGAGAAATCATACGTACAAGTTCTTGCTTTTTCTTTTCTCCTGTTCTTCTAAAATGGCTTCCTTTATTAAAGACAGAAATTAAAAGGAAATTAGGGAAATCACTTTACAATAGCTTTGGTCTGCAGACCAAGAGTATTATAATCAAAACCAGTGTTATTACGTGCCAACTGCGGCCCCTGGATGAGCATCTGCTTTTTCCATAAAGCTCCAATATTACAGAACAGCTGCCTATCTTGTACTGTAGTGGGAGCCAGCACTCAGAAACGATTCCCCGGACAGCTAAGCCTTTTATTATTTTCATGTGATAAGGGAATGGGAAGAACTGCCAATGCAATTCATGCGGTGGCAGTGGAAACTTGGGTAATTTCTCAAAATACTTGAATAATCCAAGTTTGATACAGTTCATTCCAGCAGCAAAAAATTAAACTCTGAATTTTTTGCATATTTTATTCCATTATGCTCATCACAGCTCATATAGATCATGGATTGCCTATCAAAATACCAATGGACTCAAACTGAGCAACACCCAAGGTTGTTCAAAGTTGAGTTTAACCAGCTTTGCATTACACCTTGGATCAAGCGTATCCAATTGAGTTGTATCTAGTAGAATTTATTCATTTTGTTCACAATGTTACCGAAATGAGTAACCCCACATGTCATTATGTGTGTACCCCTCACTGTTGCTTGGGACCACTGATATTACCAGTCTGGTAAAAAAACAGAAAGAAAAATTATATGTATAGGATATTTAAAAAAAAAAATGGCTGAATGGTGAGCAGGGTCATGTGGCTTACATTTTGTGTTTAGATATTGGTGTAAATTTTATTTCTGTATTTTTTGAAAATTATTTTTATTGATGGGATATCCCTTTGAAGAAATAATCAGGAGTACAGTATATTACAAAAATTTTGTTTTATTCCATTTTTTATAACATATTTATATGCCAAACTTCAGTCTATATTACAATTTATGTTAATTTGAGCAAACATGTTTCCTTAACATTTTGAACTTAGAGAAGTGGGAAGGAAACAGGGAAGGGGTATAGGGTAGGTAGGGGAGTACAAGGTATAGTGAAAGGAACTGGAAGAAGCACAAAGCAGTAGAAGTAGGAAGTGGGCAGTAAGTAGGCAGGGTACAATAAAGAGAGTAAAGGGAGTACTAGGACTGGAAGGGGTACAGGAAACTAAAGAGTTGTGGCAAAATATGTACAGAATTACCCATGTCCCTTTAATCCCCTACCACGGTTAGGGTAATGTGGCCCCCACCCTTTGCCATGGTGATTTACACATCATTGTGGCTCTCCAGGTATGGAAAATGTAGTCTGGCCCCCAGATGAAAAAAACCTACTTCTCTTCTCTTTTTCAAATAAAGAGTGACTATATCCTGTTGTATTCCACATATTTCCAAATATATGACAGTTGTAAAGCTGAGGTAATTAGATTTTCAAAATGCAAAAAATTCAACAGCTATAGCTTCATATTCCAGAATGTGAACACCTTGCAAGGCCATATGCTGGTGGAATGAAAATGTAACAACTAGATACCTGTAAATTTACAAGTGTACTTAAATTAGTCTAGAGGGAAAACATAGAAAACCATAAAATTATTCCACAAAGAGCTCTGGGGAATCCTATTTTATGGAAGTAATAAAAAAGCTGACATGCAGAGAATGAATGAGAAGAGAAATCATACGTACAAGTTCTTGCTTTTTCTTTTCTCCTGTTCTTCTAAAATGGCTTCCTTTATTAAAGACAGAAATTAAAAGGAAATTAGGGAAATCACTTTACAATAGCTTTGGTCTGCAGACCAAGAGTATTATAATCAAAACCAGTGTTATTACGTGCCAACTGCGGCCCCTGGATGAGCATCTGCTTTTTCCATAAAGCTCCAATATTACAGAACAGCTGCCTATCTTGTACTGTAGTGGGAGCCAGCACTCAGAAACGATTCCCCGGACAGCTAAGCCTTTTATTATTTTCATGTGATAAGGGAATGGGAAGAACTGCCAATGCAATTCATGCGGTGGCAGTGGAAACTTGGGTAATTTCTCAAAATACTTGAATAATCCAAGTTTGATACAGTTCATTCCAGCAGCAAAAAATTAAACTCTGAATTTTTTGCATATTTTATTCCATTATGCTCATCACAGCTCATATAGATCATGGATTGCCTATCAAAATACCAATGGACTCAAACTGAGCAACACCCAAGGTTGTTCAAAGTTGAGTTTAACCAGCTTTGCATTACACCTTGGATCAAGCGTATCCAATTGAGTTGTATCTAGTAGAATTTATTCATTTTGTTCACAATGTTACCGAAATGAGTAACCCCACATGTCATTATGTGTGTACCCCTCACTGTTGCTTGGGACCACTGATATTACCAGTCTGGTAAAAAAACAGAAAGAAAAATTATATGTATAGGATATTTAAAAAAAAAAATGGCTGAATGGTGAGCAGGGTCATGTGGCTTACATTTTGTGTTTAGATATTGGTGTAAATTTTATTTCTGTATTTTTTGAAAATTATTTTTATTGATGGGATATCCCTTTGAAGAAACGGATTGTTTTTGGTAAATATTACTATGAAAAAAGTAAAATAAGTAAAATAAAATACCACTGTCTAAAGTGTATATGAGAATTATGATTGGACGTTACTTGAAAAGGAAGTGAGAATTGAAGATATAGGATATAGTACTTGGAGGTTTATTCTGGGTTTTCTGGATCACCCAGCTTCACTGATGGAAGTGTATTTTCTCCTGCCTTGGAGAGCTTTAATAAATCGGGTTCATTCTCTCTAATTGTCTTGATCACCTATGTAACAGAAAAGAAAGTGAAGGGGAATCCAAAATATTGTTTTGCCACGACGATAATTGGCAGTGAACTAGGATTTGAATTCCCTCTTTTTGTAAAGATATCCTCTTACTTTCTTTTGTGTCTGCAGGATATGAAGGTAAGTAATCTCTAATGAGACACAATTGCCAAAAAAAAAAAAAAATACAGCTGTTTTACTCTCACTCAAAATGAAAATAATTCTATGTGTATGGACTGATAAAATATTTGCCCAATATACCCAACAAAGTACTCACTCTAATACTATTAATTATGGCAGCAGTTTTACTCTCAGCAGCTTCTGGATTCCCAATGAGATAGTCCCAGGCACAGAAGATTCTCCAGCAAAAAGTATAGTTCTCATCCGATGCACTTGCCAAGCTCAGCCTGGAGTTCTTTGCCATCCTTGTAAATAAAAGTTATATTATTGTAAAAATAAAATGAAACAAAAACAGAAAAGAATGACCACGAGCAAACTGCAATGATACATTGTATCTTCTCATATCACATATTGTTATATAAGGGCAAAACAGTTATTATTATTATTATTATTATTATTATTATTATTAATAATAATAATAATAATAATAATAAACAGGATTTATATAGTGCCAACATATTATGCAGTGTACATTACATAGGGGTTGCAAATGACAAACAAATACAGACAGTGACACTGGAGGAGAGGACCCTGCCCCGAAGAGCCTAGTAGGTGGGGGAGTTAAGACACAATAGGAGGAGTGTTATGTAGTAGTGGGAAGTAATGAGGGTTTAAATAGACAGAAGAAGATGGGTAGGCAAGTTTGAAAAAACGGGTTTTGAGTGGAGGAGCAAGCCAAATAGGATGAGGAAGACCATTCCAGAGAATTGGGGTAGCTCTAGAAAAGTCCTGGAGCCGTGCCTGTGATGTGGTTATGAGTGAGGAAGTCAGTTATAGGTCATCTGAGGAGCGAAGAGAGTGGCTGAGGGAGTATTTTTTTTACCAGGTCAGAAATAGTTTAATTATTCCAAATTTGGAACTAACCTTACAAACATAATTCCTCCTCTGGCCACCCAAAACACAGACCTGCTCAATAAATGTTTGACCGGGCAAGTCAGTATTAAAGAAAGGGACAGGCGATGTTGTCTCTGCAATAATCTTACCTGCCTGATCGCTTCAGTTTTCTAGTGACAAGGCTTAGCTCCCAAAGTGCAGCATTAGCTTTAATTACCAGGAAAACTTAGCAAAAACAACTTTTCTTGCATGTGCTGGGGATGAATAAACTCCTATGCACCTGCGTAGGAATTGCGTCATCCCATCACAGCCAATCGTGATGCCTGAAGATCATCTCTAGAAGGCAAGAAAGATGGTGGTGTGCTGTGATAGACTGTGGATAGGTGAGTCGCACGGTTTAGTTCTGCTTTAAGGCTTATAAACATGTCAAATGATTGGTGCCCAAGATGAATGGTCATGCCCATCATGGGGGAGAATCCCCTGATGTTGTTCATTAATCCACTGTGGTCTGTCAGTCCACCTATGGTGGGGTGGTGCTTGTCTTATTCTCTTGAGGAATGGGTACTGTGTGTACAGCAACAATCATCTAACTGAATAAAATCAAATGCATAAACTACTAGCTGGTTCTGAGTGTTTGAATGATTTTTGAGGAAGAAGGAAAGAACAAAAAGACTCAATAATGATGGCTAAAATAAGCTAATAATAATGTATTGAAAATTCTTTAGCATGTCCATGAAGTTGGACTGTAGATCCAGGGAAGGCTAAAACATTGGAATAAACTTCAGCTTGAACAGTTTTAGTACTTTAGTATGTGAAGTACTGCAGGTGAACTTTAGGGCAATCCTTATATCTCTAATATTAATAACATGCGCCCATGGTCTGCAGTAGGCATCATAGTGTAACCAAATTATTTGGCACATGGTGCTTTCATTTAATAATTAATAGAAGAAGCAGAGAATTAGGAATGCCTACACATCATTTACTGGGGGTACTATATATACTTTTAAGGAGTCCATATGTTATAATATATATTACTTTCTCAACAGTGTGATGAAACTGTAGGCAAAGACTGCCATCCCCACAAGAAAGTACGCCAGGGGCAGACGGTATCCGGCTCTTCCAATTTTCCTTTCTCTGCCATAGTAACCATAAAATAGTACAGAGTATTGCAGATAACCCTGGAAGACACACAGAGCCCAATTAGACAAGAAAAAACAGAAAGCAGAACTAAATGGTATCACCTTAAACAGAACAGAAACATGTGAATATGAGAACAGAAAAGTGAAAACAGAAACATGTGAATATGCAAACAGAAACATGGGTACCTACAAGGAGTATTTAATCCTTGCTTCCCTACCTTCTGAGCCTTTGAGCCCGGGACAAGCATGCATGGTAGGAGGGAGTTCTACATTTTCAAAGTTTAGTGAGTATATGCTTTTTCCAGGTCATTGACTATCTAATGAATCCAAGATAAAAATGACAGCACTGCCTAAAACATAAAAAACAACTCTCATATTTTATTGGCACAAGTTCTCATTGAAGTTAGTGGCATGATTAATGACGCAGTCAATTTCTAAATTTTAGAAAAAAGCAAATGATTCTTACTTTAGTATTTAATAAGCTGTATGTTTAGATGATTTGCCTAATACCAATCCTTAAGGGGCCTATTTATAGCAAAGTGGTGATCATATAACGCATCCATTACTCCACGCTAAAAAAAAGATTTTTAAAGTAAGTATTACATTGCTTATTATTATTTTGTGTTGTATCAGACAGCCAACCCAACTTTCATGATCAGGTCTTTGACCATCTCAATTGGCCAAGTCGGAATGATGTACCTTCGGCACATATTCATTCCCTGGGTGCTAGGATTGTACACAGACACACAGCTTAGTGTACATCAAACAAAATCGTGAACAGTTAGGTAAACTTGTTTTATTGCAGTAAAGACATAGCCTGTTTAGGTGTAAAGAGAGTTTTTTCAAGGGAAGTAAGCTGACAGGGATATACCCTGCACACAGGTAACTTATGTATGTAAAAACATAATAAATACAAATTCTTAAGTTGTTCTTTGATTTTGTTAACTTCCACTTGTTCTGCCACCTTACTATGATAGGAACTGTATCAAACCGGACTGGGTAAGAAAATAAAACCTTGAGGACTGATTAGAATAAAATAATTTCAATTTGTAGCTGAATTATTATCTCACTTCCAGCATGAAGTAATATTATCTATATTACAGTTTTACTTAATCAACTTTTATGTTAGTTGAACGCAATATTACATCTCTCTAATTAAATGACACCAGAACGAGCGTTATAACCACACAGGAGTCTATTTCTAAAGCAATTAATTCAACATTCACCAAACATTCTCTGTTGAAGAATAAATTACTTTCACTGAAAACATATGGAACTGGAAGAGTTCATAGTAGAGAATGTTCGGTTAATGTCAGATTCACTGCTTTATACATTTTAATAGGTAAGCTCTGTTGAGGATAAGATGTAGTGTTCTTTTTCCATTCATGAATACATGACTATAAGCGGAAGAGTGACTAATCAAAGACTTATGTCAAGAGATGCTGCGCAATTGCTTCTATTCATCTTAAAATGACAATGCTTGTTGAGAGAAGAAGAAGTACATCTTAAAGTTGCCTTCAGTGACAAGGCTTGTTACTACAAGGACACAATGATACCAGAACTATCCATCAGCTGAGTTGTGGAGCTCACATCTGTCATAGCTTTTAGAGTAGCCGCCATGATGGTGCTGATGAATGGTCTTTGGCTTTTATAGAGGTTACAAAATAGTGGTCAAGACAGATTGCAATAAATCCACTCATGTCTTGTAAGAGGGCAATGCCTATACATCATTAGTTTACCAGTGGGTCTACATAGCAGTGAATGTGTCTGGTCTTGCTTTACAATAAAATTGTGTTATTCTTTGTATGGAAGTATTTATTATTATAGAAAAGCTTTAGATTATTAGTTGAAATGTATGGTGAGTTACGCTTGTATGAATGTGGCAGCTCTTACCTCTGGCAATACCACAAAAGCTCCAGTCATTATTGTGAGGACGATGTTAATGCCGAACAACCATCGTAAAAATATAAAGTATGAAGCAACACCTGATCCAAAGTGACCTGAAGAAGAAACCATAAGTTGTTGGGTTCTCTTACGTTGTGGAGTATGTAATCATATATGAAGGAAATTTGGAAAACAATTTATAAGCTAATTAAGGTTTTAAAGTTACAATCTTTGTCCTTTTGTCATGCATTATAAAACACAATATACCCAATAAAAATAGGCAAAGCTATGAAAAGGACCAATGAAGTGCAGTCATTAATCATTTCACATTCATTATAACAACCATTGCAGAACCAATAATTGTAAAATGTATGAAGAAAGGTCCCACATTCTCAAAGTTTTCTTCTTTATTAACCTTATTTAGCTAATTCACTTAAATAGTAAACACTCTGCGGCTATCAACGGCCAATACCGTATTTTATTCTGTGTTGCTATGCAGCTAGAAACAAGATAGAGATCATCAACATGGAAAAGTAATATAATAATTTTTATAAAAATAGGTATTATAAAAACAATATTTTCCCTGTGCAGAGATCAGTCACAAGGTGCACCCTGTACTCTTTGGGGCAAATGCGACATATGATACCCTGTTCCTTTGCCGCTGAAAAATACTGTAACACACAAAACATGTAAGCAGACATAGAATCATATAGCATAACTACAGCTAGAAATAAAATTCATTAACTCAAAGAAGCATACATAATAAAAACATACAAATGTCCACAATTATAAATGAGCCATAATATTAAACTCAAATAAATATTCATATGTTGTAATGTAAATAATAAATATGTATTCATAGATCCGTCAGGATGGATCCATGAGCGATGTTGAGTGACCTCTGGCTAGCTACACATGGCAGATTCTCACCCGAGATGAGCCTGGCTGTATAAAATGAGCGAGAATCATCTAACATGTGCACATATCCCTATTCCTGTGGAAAAAGTGAGATGCGTTTTTGTACATGGACATGCAGAATAGAACTTTTGGTGTACCGTTTTCAAATCGGTACAAAAACACAACTTATCCATCTATTGGCCCAAAATGAGACCCATCAATACAGAAGTTTTAATAAAACATTTTAATATACCCACTTTCTATCTTCTTTATTCTCATCTCCCAAGGAATAAACAGGACCACAAAATTGTAGGAAAGACGAAGAAATTTTTTCCAAAGCTGAAAAAAAGTTATTTGTGTTATTGTTTGTTACTATGTATTATATTTTTAGATACATCTTTGTGTCTGTTGTTGCCAATATACTATATCTGTACAATGTAACTGAATAGGTTGTTACCCTTTCAATAAATGGTCTGAGAAAACTCTTCTTGGACTAATGTATTCTATAAGATACTATTTAAATTTGATTGCTACATAAAAATTAAAAGTAATGTTATGTTTAATACTTACATGTGGTTTAATATATCATATATTAATTTTATTATATGTGACAGACAAGGTAATAGGATGTTCTACATTCATTTAACATGTAATTGTATTTATGAATGGACATTTCGCAGTAGTCATGAGGTCACTGCTTTGGATTCTAACACAGATGAGCATTTGTTTAGGTTTATAATAATTTATTGGTTTATCAGCATTTTTACATTATGGAAACCAACTTTTTCACACTTAAAAGTTTTATTGAAATTTAAAAAACATAATGTTCTAGTTTAAATATACATTCCTTTCATATTTGTTAAATGCATTTTGAAGCAAGGAACACAACCTACCTGCTTTAGTTTTCCATTCATGTATAACTGTATTACACCACTCCACCCCAATGTCTGCTACTGGTAATCTGGGAACCCCTTTTACTTATCTTTTTATCATACACAGGGTTCCCAAACACACCTACTACAGAATGATTGCTGTCTCTGACAGATAAACTTGCCACATCAAATCCTCAGCACTAAAATACACCTTATACACAATACCCCAAATCAAAGCAATCTTTTTCAGTTTTAGACCAGATGTGTATGATATTAAACAAAATTTAAACCATACCAAACAAATTGTTGAAAGCAGATGTGAGGAGCTTGGTTGAATCTGATAACAGTGGGCTACAGGGAATTTATGTTAAAAGACATAGAGCTGACTTTGTTGCTTTAGAGCAGTTACAGTGTTATATGGTTAATATTATCAGTTTACAATATACAGGTAGTCCCCGAGTTAAGGACATCCGACGTATGGACGACTCCCATATACGAACAGGGCTTCCCTGCTGCTCCTGTGCAGGACAGAGGCTTGATTGAGGGGCAGTTTGCATGACTTGCAGAAGAAACCTTTTGCAAAACACAGCTGAGCAACATCTTGTAACTCTTAAATGACCAAGACAAACTCTGCAGTTGTTACTTTTTGCATATCAAAGCACAGCTTGCTCCAAAAGTTAATGAATGTCTAGGCTCCATAAAGTTTTTTTTTGCTTTGTTTTTTTGCCTTTTTTGTGATTAACTCACAGTGAGGATTTTATACAGTAACTGATACCACACTGCCTAAAAATATGTTGAGACAAACATCTGTCCTAATTGCATTTATTAAAATAATGTACCTGTTCTGACTGACATACAAATTCAACCTAAGAACAAACCTACAGTCCCTTTCTCGTATGTAACCCAGGGACTACCTGTAGTTTCAGTTGAGCCCTGGCTTTGATCTACTAAACAGCGCCTAGTATCAATGTTAGCTAATATCTGGAATCCTAAATATATAAATTCCAAGAATGAATATTGTAGTTTTCATAATACCCAGTTTATCCATTTGCATTCTAAATAGTTCCCTCACTTGGATTATTATTGCATCTGCTGGCGTGCTGATGTCACATAAGACAAAGAGCTCCTTAATTAGCCATCCGTGAGTCATACACAGCACAGGGAAATTACCTGTATATGAATGTGCACATGGAAGTGATTATACAGCAGCAGTATATACCTTCATTTTACATTGAGATTTATCTTGAGGCTGCATCTTAAAGCGGAACTATAGTTGTGCATAAAAATTTTGTGAGGAAGCTGGATTTTTATTGCAGAATAAGGGACAGGCGATGCGTCTTTTTGTTAATCAGACATACTTACCTGCCTCTTTGCTTTCTTCTGTTAGTAGTTCATTGAGCTGCATGTGTGTCAGAATGCCAGGATGTGCATGTGCGGGCGTTAACATCATCCTGGTCTAGCCAATGAACATGGCCAAGGTTGTGACTCATGGAGGATCAGATATAAAGATTTACAAAAGCAAGTAGGCTTGTAAGCTTTTTTTTATTACAGAAGGAACATCATCTGTCCCTTCTGCAATAAAGGATCTACCTAGTCGCAATTTTTATTTATAAAAGGTTTAGGGGAAAAATAGATGCGGCATCCTATTTGAAATTCAACATAAGCAAGGAGTTTCCATATACAGAAACAAGACTTTAATGGCATCAAAGTCTAACAAACAAATACAAAAGAAACAAAATTTTAAACGATCTCAGTGTTTTTAAAAAGTAACACTTTTTAATAATAGATCATAACAATGTACATGTTCACGATGTCTTTATACTTATAGTGTACAACAAAGCGAGTACCAGTCAACGCGTTTCGCGGTAATTGGCTTCATCAGGAGTTTTGAACAGAGGGACAAAATTAAGTGAAGATACCAAAGTACCGAATCAATATGGATTAAAATTTTTTTTTCTTACTGATAACCCATCAGCAAAAAGGAAGGCTTCAGAACAAATAGGGGTTAGGTTAAAAAATATGTGTCTACAGATATCAAATAGAACATTCCCTCCAAGGGGGTAATAAAAATTCCATTCTCGTACTCCCCCAAACAAAGCCAATATTGATTATCCTGTTATATGATAATCAATGATAAAATCAGTGTAAACAATAAAGGCAGCATGCCAACTGCTTTACACATAAAGCTAACATTGGAATCCTTTTGCGGGTAATGGCTGATAAAAAAAAGCCCACAGCCGAGTTTGATCTAAATGTGCTCAGCAGGATTTTGTATAGAAGTGATCTGGTGGCTACTAAGTGGCTGCGGCTGTACATTAATTAACCCCTATAAACCTTTGGAGGAACCTTAGGGTTATACTGAACCAAGGTTGAGAATAGCTGGAGTAAACATTTATGTGTTTCAGTTGTATATTCAGCTGTTTACCTGCAGCCCTACTTTTAAAATTGATGTAATAAGCCAAAACTATTCATAAGCTAAGGAAAGGATCTGAGATTAGAACTGGATAGGGCTTTGCTTGTAAAGGAAATAAGAGATTAGGAGTTATTGTAGTTGCCATCAGTCTTTTAAATCATGCCTTGTATTGATCCCCTGGTTCAGTGCTTTAAAAACCAAATGCAGTCCTATATTGCAAATCTGCGCTGCTTCATAAATGTATACAGTTTGGTGTCTTCCTTGTATTGTTTTTACTTGATTTAACAATGTGTTTAATATGAAACCAGTTTTTACCTTATATACCAATCCATGTTCTAGGTCAGCAGAACATTGTGCAGTTTACAGTAGATGGCTCTTCTAGGGCTTGATGGATTATCTGCATTGTTGCCAAAAGGCAAAATATCATCACCCAAATCAATACCTAATTAGCAGCAATTGGTGTAATCAACTTCGTATTGCCTTACAAGGAGAACGAAGCTGTAAATAGCTATGGTTTGTCTCTGTTAACATCTTTTATAAATGAATATGTGCAATTGCTGTCTATAGAGGACAAACATTACTAAATGTGCATTAATATAAACTGGCATGGTGAGAAAATCTAT
The DNA here is from genome assembly GCF_032062135.1 of Pyxicephalus adspersus. Classification (NCBI taxonomy): domain Eukaryota; kingdom Metazoa; phylum Chordata; class Amphibia; order Anura; family Pyxicephalidae; genus Pyxicephalus; species Pyxicephalus adspersus. Next base: position 134,117,568 of record NC_092859.1, on the reverse strand, counting down.
ATCTTAGTATTCCTTGCCTTTGTTGGAAGAGCCGATCTGTTACAAGAAAATCTGTTATAGAGATAGCTCACAAATACAACCAGATATGATCTAAAAGTACTTTTTAAAGCAAGTGTATGGCAGAAATGTCAAATATTTCAAAAACATAATCCAGCTAAACTAGAAAGCTGCATTTAAAGCAGTAATGTATTGTAGATATGTAAAATGGTCGGTGTAGATAATGCTATCAATGTATGATATGTTTTGGCTGCTAACATGAACACAGAGCTGTATAGAACTACTGGCTGATTTGGCTTATGTGGCTTATTTGATTTCCCAAGCATGCTGTGTCCTTCGTGCCAGCCTCCCACCTCTGGGTACCAGTGACTGAATGTACCTAAATCTTCAAGTGCCCTCAAAGTTCATGTGTCACCCAAGTGTAGCCAGTGCACAAAATGACTAAGATGGGACATGTCATCTAGTGACCCCAGTGTGGCCATTGACTCCAAGTGTGCTCCAAGCCCATGTTTTATTCATTTTTTTGCAATGAACTTAGTATCGCATTGCCAGTCTGTATGTCTCCAGTGAGCCAAATGACTCTAAATGAGCTCCTAGTCCACATGGCATCTAGTGTCTCCAGTGTGTCCAACCTTTCCAATGTGCCCAGTATCTCCAAGTGTGACTTAAATTCCCATTTCTCGTGTATCGTTGGTGCCAGCTTGAGCCTCAGGGTACCACTGACTCCAAAGTGCCCATATCTTCAAATATGTTCCAGGTTCACATGTCACCCAAGTGTAGCCTTTGACTCCAAATGCAGATCTAGTGGCCCCCAGTGTGTCTATTGACTGCAGCCCATGTTTTATCTAATATCTGCAGTGCACCCAGTAAACCCAAGTGCACTCTCAAGCTTTGAATCTCTAGTAGAACTAGTGACCCTAAGTATACTTCCAGTCCATGTGTCATCTAGTGATTCCAGTGAATCCCATTGCTTCAAGTCCATTCCCACGCGATGTCATCCACTGACTCCAGCGCACCCCAAGAACTCCCAGTTTATGTGGCATCTAGTGACTGGTGTAGCCAGTGACTCCAAGTGCTTTCTCAGCCCATGTTTTATCTTATGTTATCAATGCGTCTTCTTGGGTGCTCCCCACCCAGTGTCCTATATGTTCCTACATACCCAGACAGTTCTTCCAGTGGATACGAAAATCTGTCTATGACAATACATCCTTCTCTCGGAGAATACAACTCCCTGTCTGTAACAGTTTATAAATTTGTATGAAAAGACTTGTATTAAATGTTGTTCTATTAGAATTTTATGCATATAGCATTTTTTAAGCAAATATCCCATTTATCAATATAGCTACAGTGCCATGTGTAAATTATGAAAATGTAATTTTTAAACTCCCCCATAATTGGCAGTCAATCTAAAAATGGAAAGCTTTGGTCTTATGCTTATTATTGATTCTCTGTTATATCTACACAAAATGTATTCCAAAAAGCTTTTAGCAAACACACAAATCGCTGTATATTCTACTGATAAAGCAGCACTGGGAATTCAGCGCATAACTACTCCATAAATCAACATGGGAAAGTTAATTAATTTTTACAGAGCTATTTCAAATTTTATTGTGTGACTGAAGTATTTTAATTAAACAAAGAATTAACTGAGGCGGTTACTGGCTATAGAAAATGCTGGACTGGGTTCTTTAATTTGAGAGCTGTGGTTTATTTGTACTAAAGAGCAGTCAGTAAGGTAAATTGAAGCCATATAAATTACGCGTAGGTGTCACTGGAAAAGGTCTGGGCTAGCACAGATAAAAATGTGTTTATTTTGTTGTGAGGTATCAGTGATTGAGCAAAAAACCTGGCTATATACAGAGGTAATGGAGTCCTTTATAATGTGTATCATTAAAGCTACATGTTTTAAACCAGCAATATTACCACAATTTAAATTATTCTGGCCACAAAATGAAAATGCTCAGCTTGGTACATTGTGAGAATGGAAGTGATCCATAAATGTAGAACACATTAGGACATTTGTATTGTATGTGTGACTGTGTGGTCAGTGTCACTGTTATCTTGCCTGCTCAGGCCAAATGTGTTTCTTCTGAAAGGTCCCTGAGCCCCCTAGATCTGACCGGTTAAAGGAACAGTGACATTACTCCCTGGTTTTCAGTGATTGGCTGCCAGACTTCAGCACTATCATAGGGCTGTCCGGAGGTAGGGTTGGCAAAGTCCTAGCATGATGAGTAATTATTAGGGTTTGGTTTAATTGGTGTTTGGTTTAATGCCAACACTGTTACTTTAGTGTGGGTAATTGGAAAAGTGGCAATGTCTCTTAGAATATGTAGGTTGTTATTGCTGACTCCATTTTACCCTACACATCCTCTGGTTTATAATGTGTTTTCTGTCCTCAAAATAAATACACAGATTGTAAAGTTCTGCCTTTGGTATGACCTCCTTAAGGCCACGGCCGCATTCATTGAGAAGGTCCCCAGCACTAGAGGTTAAATGGGGACAAGTCTCCCCATTCAGAACCTCTAGTGCTCCCTGATTGGCTGAGGAAAGCTTTCCTCAGCCAATCAGAGAGCACTAGAGGAACCAAAAAAAACTTCTAGTTTTTTTTTCGAGTTCGATCAGCGAATATACACTGGCCATTCTCGCTTACAATTTTGGCACGGACGAATTCGCCGCAAGATCGAGTTTTAAATCGCTCATCCCTAGTGTGTATCATTAGCACAAGCTGATGGATCTCACCAGTGGGAATAGGCTCCTAAAATAACTCCCAGAAGAAAACGTCCAAGCAGAATTCTGCTACCTTCCAGTAAAATATCAGTAATAAGCAAATGAAGATGGCCAGGATCCCTGAATGCTGTGCTTCTAAACTTCTTCTTAAGTTATCCAACAGACTGCACCTAAACTACATCTGAAGCACTCATCTCTATTGCATCTCTACCGCCTAATCATAAAGCATGCTAACCAGTAGCACTATCTTATCATTGCAAAAATGTATTTATCTAGTTATTTCAGGGATGTTGAGCCCCTTTCACAAAAAATGTAGCAGCATTATCAATAGTGACTATCAGATAAACCTTGCAAAACCATATCAGTGCTAACATTTCAAAACAAAGAAGCCATTTTGCTCATATATCAGAAATAGAACATGATAACCTGCTGCATGTCATAAGTCAATACTCCATCAGTCCTAGAGGACCTCTTCATCTACAGATCTTTCAACTCTATTTAGACAAATTGCACTCGGAAGTATTATTCGTTATTCATCATTATTCAGTGCAGCTAATGCATCAGGAATCCCCCTAAGCTAACAATGCATAAGCTTTATTTGCTGGGGGTGCACATGTTGCACACAACTACAAATTCTTAAAGCAATTATTCACAACTAACAGACCCTACTTGCCCCTTTACCAGTATGATCTTATTTGCATTTCATAGGAAATTGTTTATTTGTTATTAGAGTTATCCCACCTCTGCTCCAGCTGCCTGGTAGCCTCGTGTCCTGGTTAGTCGTCCTTCATACTTCAACACAATCTCTTTAGCCTGTCTGTTGGATGGAAACAAAATCCATTGGTATGTTTTACTAATGAACAAGTCTACCTCAAGCTTCTTAATATATATTGATTTTATTTGACACATTTTTTGGCAGTCATTAGCAAAGCAAATAATTGGATGTAGCAATGAAAATAGGGAAAATTCACACTCTGTATGTCAGACCTATGTATGGCTCAATTTCTATATTCACTTTGCAGCCACATAGATATTGCTCTAGAATAGGGAAAAAATTGTTTTTTTTGTTTGCTTTAAGGTCATTGCAAATGACAAGGGGCAATCTTGCAGCATCTGAAGGTAAAAAGATAGTTATAGTATAAATATGGAATAGACCTCCTCAGGATCTACCTCTAGTCTGTTACTTGATAAAAAAGTAAAATCTGCAAGCTTTTCCAACTGCACAGACATGGCTATTATTCTGTAAGTACTAATACATAGATTTTTGATCATATAGGGAATATGTGATTGCCTAAGTGGATCAGAAAGGATTTTTCCCCATTGGAGCGAAATTGACCATTCTTCCTCTGGATTAAGTGTAGGTTTAGGATTCCATATATGCATGTATGATGTAAATATTTATTCATTTTTCCATTGATTGAACTCAAAGGACAAACAGGGAATCAGACTATTCATCAAACATTCCTATGTGGGAATCTTCTAGGTTTATGTGTTTAAATGGCAATAACTGATTACCACCGGGAGGATTTTGGAGGGAATACACGATTTCCTCCACTACAAATAAAGCCCAAAGTGTTTTTCTCAGCTTGACTGACTATGTAACAATTTTCAGTGAGCTGCACCTACTATTTAGTAAGAAATATAACAATTACAGCAATAGTCAGGTGCAAAGTTTGGTGGTGTTTGCTACAAACGCCTCTTCTATCATCCACCTGAAATCTGTTTCTTAACATGAAACTTTATGTATGCTATGATTCTCTATATATGCAGCATACATTTATATCTCCATAGCCAGCACTGTATATTAGTCATGAAATTACTGTATATATAACTGCAGATTAGAAAGAATATAATAAAAAAATCTCATACTTCAGTGAACGCAGCTTTTGTCGCATTGGCCAGGGTCTACACCGAATATCTGCAACAAGTTCCTTTTGCATCTGAATATTCTGAAAGATGGTTTCTGGATCATTATTCTCCTCTTTCCCTTCTGCATTTTCATCTTCATCTGAAATACTGAACAAATAACAAAGAACAAATAATAGGTCAAAAAGAGTGAGCTGTATAAAAGTTTTCCATCACGGATAAAATAATCTACAAACATAACATCGAAAAGATGATCCCAGTGTTTCAAATGCACATATTTACTTTTGGAAAAGGTATTGTTTTGTAAAAATAATTCCCATAACAAATTCAAAATTGATAGTGTAAGTTAACATTCTAAAATATAAAGACTCATCCATAGACCATGAGCTGTCCAAGGTGCTGACTGTACAACTGCACTTATATCATAAAAACTTTTGTTTGCACGACCAAAACAGTAATACTATAATAATAATACAAATACGTACACACAACATACATGAAGATGAACATATATATGATATAAAATAATTTGTAAGATTTTTTAGATAGTACTGTTTCTATAGGCTGTTTAATTTTATTGTATATTGTTGTTTTTTTTCTCATTTACAAAAATGTGACAACGAATATTTAATATAAAAGTGTATAAAAATCATGAGTGTTCTGAACGTTGTGTTCTGCATGTTAAAGAAGTGTTAGCGTTAGTGTTTGTATGAGATTTTAGAATGCTATACGACCTATCATATATACCTATATTTGCCTATACTACTATACCATTCATTGTCATTGCATGCAATAGTGAACAGACACCTAACTTACCTCTGCGGAGGGACTTGGTAGATGTTGGTATTCCTTCTGACACTTTTATATCTTTTAGTTGACTTTGTAGGTTTTAGTGCAGCAGAAACACTCACTGTTGTCATTTCAGTACAATCCTTCCACTGTCAGGAAGAACTGAGCTCTGGGCTTATTAGAGCATTCTCCTCCTGTTTTATTGCCTGGAACGCCTACCACTATAACAGAGCTCAGAGCTATAAGTCTCTAATGTCACATTCACTATACGTGGGCTCACACTTTACTTTTTAGTTGTTTGTGTTTGTGACACCAGCAATTAAGTTGCAATATCAAAGTGTAAATATACAAGCTTTACTATCCTACAGGGAAAAATATGTTTTATTATGAAAATCATGGTATGCAAGCTGCAATGTTTTATATAAGGTATACATGGGAACATGTGTGTGTCTTAAAGGAACAGGCATTAAAATTGATATAACAGTTTTTGGTAGATGCCGATGAGGTTGTTTATTTAATACTCTTTAATTTCTCATATTATTTCAGCAGCAAGTGGTCCAGTTGGTCCTCTGGATCGTCAATTTCTAGAACATTTAATTTGCATCGGTCGACCATTTAAATGTTACAGTAGCAAAATATTAACTTGTAAAAACTGTGAAATATGTAAAAAGTACAACTAATGAATCATGGTAGAAAGAGCATAAGAGTGAGCTTAACAATCAGGGAGATGAAAGTGTTGGTAGGTACATATATAAAATTGTAGTAGTTATATGTATAGTAGAAAAAGTACAAAAAAGTATAAAAGATACAATGTCATTGTGATTTCATTTGTTCCTCTTCATATTCCAAAAAAGCAAAATAATATCACATTGGTTACTTGACATTGCTAAAAGCACATCTGCACATTTTACATTCCCATCATTCCCACTGCACCCTATAATACCTTTAAAGTTATAGCAACTATATAACTAAAATAAATTACAAATGCCAATAAACTATACATATCTTTACAATACATTTGACTTTGATGAAACATGTATCCCCAGAAGGTAGGCGGAGCTCAGTTTATTATAATTAGATTATTATATTCTAAAGGCCAAGGAGCTTTGTGATGGTTTAGCGGACAGGCATTGTTTAGAAATATCACCCAACCTTTATAACATGCTGTATTAATAATAAATGTTTATAAAGCACCAACATATTACGCAGCACTTTGCAAAGTCCA
>NC_092859.1:134109293-134110734 GCF_032062135.1 Pyxicephalus adspersus | reverse complement strand
GAAAGGTCAGAGTGCTAACCACTGAGCCACCATGACACCTATTCAAAGTCTTTCAAAATATTTCAATTCCTACAAAATCCAAAAAAGATCTGTACTGAAATTTATATCTAAATGGTCTAATAAAATCGAATAAAATGCAAAATTATTACTACACAAAACTACGTTCTCTAGTATCAATGAAACAGTACAGTAAAGTGTAAAAAGCAATGAAGAAGGCAAGAATATATGGAATATTATGTATAGATAGATATGGATGCTGGTATTTTACTTGTACTTGCATTATGCGAAATCAATCACTGTTTAGGTTATTTAGTACCAGTGTAGTAGTCAAGATGTTTGAATGTTTCTTCACAGCCTATTCAGAGTGACACATATCATAAGTGTCCCCATTCTTGCAATTCTCCATATCCATTACAGTAGAAGAAGGTCTCTGTAGCTCGCACACATGGCCAGTGCTTAAGGTCTGCACTAGCAGAGAATCTGTTTAGTTTGATGTATGAATCTCAGAGGAGACATATGTCATGACCCTGGTAATCACAGGCAAAGTGAATTAAGTGAAGATCACTGAAACATGATTAAAGCTATTGTTATAAATCTGGAATTTCAATTTCTATTCCTTTAGAAGGAAAAACAAAAACTGAATATTTTTACTAGAAATGTCCTACTAAAATCTGTTGAGTTGTCTAGCAAAGCATGTTGTTACAAAGGATGTCATGCTTTGTATGAATTTTTTTATTAAAAAGAAATGAACATAAAGGACGACTCCACACATGAGTCAGATGGTGACAATGTTATGGAAACAATGGCCATGCTCCTTATCAACCAGTTTAATATTTGGTGTGCTTTTGGGAGCCCTAACTAGCTATGCTAGATTGCAATAAATTTTCTTATTTCTCTTCCTTCATTTCTTTTTATAGGGATTGAAGTAACAATTTATTTTATTGAACAAATAGACGTCATCACATACACGGCTCCAAGACTTTTCTAGAGCTGCCCCAACTGTCTGGAATGGTCTTCAACATCTTATAGTAGCTTGCTCCTACTTCCTGCTCATTAAACACACTCAAAACCCATCTTTTCAAACTTACCTACCAGACTTATTCTGTCTCTTCAAACCCTCACTACTTACCCACCAATCCATATCCCCCTACCTATTGTATGCTGCTTCCCCCACCTCTTAGAGTGTAAGCTCTTCTGGTTAGGTTCCTCTCCTCATGTGTCACTGTCTGTATCTGTCTGTCATTTGCAACCCCTGTTTAATGTACAGCGCTGCATAATATGTTGGCGCTATATAAATCCTGTTTAATATTAAAATTATCAGCTAAATGCATTCCAGGAACATTGAAGCAAAAATATGGAACACTTTATGATTGGTTTTCTTTAAAAAAAGGAGAAAAGTATGTCTCCTGCCAGCATTCTGCAAAGGATCACCTTAGCTTTC
>NC_092859.1:134107124-134109096 GCF_032062135.1 Pyxicephalus adspersus | reverse complement strand
CTGGCCAGTCTAATCTATAGGTGCCAGAGAAACATTATTATAATCTCATTTTTATTTATAAAGGCTTCTGAAACATTTCTCAGCTACTACCGGATGATAAATAAGTTGCAATTCTTCAAATTAGTGATTGCTCAATTACAGCCTCCGGAAAAACTCAAATTTTTTATTATAATTGTACTACAAGACCTTTAACTAGCTTTATCTCTCATCCGTTCCTTATCTTATATAGATAGAGAGAAACGTTACTCTGGTACATTTGCTGAAATCAGTTACAATAAATGGGAGGATTTGCAACTGCGATAATCATAAGATTGATCTCATTTATTTAAGCACATATCTCTGTAAAGATAAGACATAGGGATGTATTCTATGGATGAATCAGGCTGCCTGTAATAACAACAATTAATTGATACTTCTCATTAATGCAAAGCAAGTGGAAAAAAAGAATTGTTTTCTGGAAAATAAATATTTGAAGAGTTGATGATGAAGGGCCAACAGAGCCAACTACTATAGTCATGGGCAGAATGGTGGCTTAGTGGTTAGCACTCTGGCCTTTGCAACACTAGGTTTCAGGTTCTATAGGTTTTAGTGCTATATAAATACTGTATAATAATAATGTGCATGTATCTTGGAATTTGCTTATGTGATGTTGTCAATAACAGCTTATTCCTTTTTCACAATATACTCAATTTGATTGCCCAAGTTTGATTAAGGGTTTACTTTAACTTCTAAAATCATTTGGGGTTTTGAGATGCAGATTCAGATTGAGATTGCAGTATATGAATTTTGCACAACTTATCTTTGCCCCCAAGTAGCAATAAGTGACAGAAGAATAAAAAATGCCCTAAACCTGTCCTTTGCTGACCTTGCACTAAGCTGGTGGTTCCTAGTGAGTTCCTGAATTGGTAAAAGTGCATTGAGGTCAAAAGTCCCACTATACCTATATGCTATTCAAGATATGTAACTGAAAAAGTCATTATAGGTAAATACCAATTCACAATAGCAATGAATAAAAAACGCAATATCGGGGGGCACCCATGTTTTCTGCGGATTTTGAACTTTACCTCAATTTTAAAATTAGAACATTGGTCCATGCGCCCCAGTTCCTTCCCTCACCTTTAGACTTCTGCATGAGTAAACGTTTAAACTTGACCTAAATTACAACATTCAGTCCTTGAAGTCTTAGTATGAGGGTGAAAGGGATATGAGAAATGCAGAAAATGTAACAGAACACCATAGAGGCACAAACTGACTGTCAAAGTGGCACCATTACGTTTTATGTGAATTTAATGTGCACAGACTCTATTGTGTGGCACATTGGCTAATGCTTTAGCTTTGTACAGCGAACATTCACCTTAATCCCCTGTAAAAAGGAGGCTCTAGGGAGTAGCATTGGCCCTATGCAGGCACCACTGATGGGAGCTCAATCAGCAATAATTCAGACGACCCTGCGGATCCACGGGACCCTAGTTGAGAACGATTGCTCTATTGAGATTTTGGGGGGGAATATTTTGAATGTTCAAGGGCACTTGGTATATTGGAGCTATGTGTGTGTGGTTTGTATTACAAGCAAAAAAAAGAACTATTCATAGAAATGAAAATGACAGAAGACTTACAAGGCCTTCACAAATTGCTTCACCCTATCTGAGGATCTGAGGGAGGTCAAAGGTTAATTGCTCTTTGTGCTAATCAAGCAGTTGAAGAGAACATTTAATTAACAGAAACCTTCATAATAAGGTCAATGGACTTTATCTTTCCAGACACAAATTATATTATCTATACTGCCGGAAAATATAGAAAAGCCTTACTAGGAAAGATTTAAATGCTGCATGTGTTTGTTAGAAGGTGAAAATATAGAACCAAATATGCCACGAATAGATGTTGCTTCTGATATGGGGTGAAATTGTATTACTTTAAAAACAACTAATTAATGTAGTAATATAATCATTAAATTATTGTTTAACATATTTTT
>NC_092859.1:134103852-134106685 GCF_032062135.1 Pyxicephalus adspersus | reverse complement strand
AAAAAAAACTCCCCTAACTTCTTGTCCCAGACAACCTTGTTAAACAGACAGGAGAGAAAACAAAGATTCCAATGATTTTCCACTCTAGCAATAACAAAGAAAATGTTTTGGGTATAATTATGCTTTAGGTAATGGCAAAGCTATAGCCATATAAAGGAGTATGAAAAAAAGGCTTGGCTATGGGTTTAAGTGATAAATAGCTAGCTCATGTTTTATTGGAGGGAAAAATTTAGTATAAAAAAATGATGTCAGGGAAAAAAGAGAGAAGAAGAGATGGGCGGCAATGTCATGTAAAGGCAGCAAAAGTTTTGTTAACCATCTGTAAAGCAAATATAATCACAACAAATCTATCATCATGATCACCAATTGATTTCCAATCATTAGTCTAAGACAGTGGATCTGGTTTATTAAAGCTCTCCAAGGCTGTGAAGGATACACTTTCATCAGTGAAGCTGGGTGATCCAGCAAACTAGTAATGGATTTCTTCAAAGTAATTTGCTATTTGCTAGCAACGGTTTTGAGTCCTGGACCAGGTTTGCTCCATTCAGGTTTGCTGGATCACACAGCTTCACTGATGAAAGTGTTTTTTATCCAGCCTTGGAGAGCCTTATTAAATCAGGCCCAGTGTGTCTCAACCAGGTTTACAGGGTTCCTTGAACCATGAACAATTTGTTCCTCTCAAATTAAGTAAAGGTGTATGGTATGTATAAATGACATTCTTTTCAATGGCCAGCAATGTAAAAGGCATTCTTCGCATTAGCCAATTACCTCCCCAGCGGTAAGCCCGAGAGTCACTCGGGGTAGTTAAAAAAGTAAAAAGCAAACACTTTCCTGGTCCCATCGGCATCCTCCAGGCTCCTGACATCCTCTGGCCGCGTCCTCTTTCTCAATCTGTCCCCCGGCGAGTGTGCTGACGTTCCCCGGGAGTTCCCGGTGAAGTCGGTGCATACAGTCACCACCAGGGGTGTAGTGGGAAATTCAAATTATTTTGTATTGCATTCAATACAAAATAACTGTATTGAATGTAATACACTGCATTTATATGTCTAAAAGCAGTATATTGTCCTTCATTTTTCAAAAATGTATTTAATTTGTTATTTTGACATGATTTTGTATTTCAAACTTTATTATGCTCATACTATTATATTATACTGTAAAATAAATTTTCTTGAAAAACAATGTACCACTTTTAGACATATAAATCCCGACAGAAATCAACCGCCCAGGAGGTAATGTTTTGTGAGCTGTGTATGTTGTTATTATTTTTAGGGATTCCCTAAGACCTGAAATTACTTTTAAGGATTCCTTTTTTTTTTAATGTTTTAGAAAGGCTGATCTAAGACCTGTACGTGTCAATAACAATGTGGTATCAGAACTAGAGCAACATTGTATTGCTGATACTGCTGGGAATAATGTTTTACTGGTCCTTACTTGGCTTAGGATAATAATGTTTTTATATAAGCTTTTATGGTGTAGATATATCTTTACTATGGGATGTTTTTATGGCAGCACTATGGTCACACTATTGCCATATGGTTGCTTTACATACCAATTCATATTTATAAAGCAGAGCGACGTGCTAAAACAAATATTCATAGTGCTCCTGTGGCTTCAGAAAGTCCAGAGGTACTCAGCAGGAAAACTATAGCTTGTACTTGATTGTCTTGATTGATGTGCAGAGGTGGCATTAGGGGTGTATTAAAACCCCGGATGTCTCAATAAAGATTACCTGGCGCTCTAACTATGCTATCATACACGTGTTTGTCAGCCCCTTTGTAGTGATAACATTTAATGTAGTGATAACATTTAGTGTAAAGCCCCCACACTGACACATATATGAATATCAATATGTGCACGGGGCACACATGGGTATGTAAATAACAATTGAAAAACATATAAAAGACATTTTCATGCAAGCCTTAGTCAGCGGGATAATTCTAAGGTCGTTTCACAATAGCTTACAATGCAAGAGTTGGATAATAAATAGGGTTTGCAAAGGATGGAACATTCCTGGCATATCCCTTTCCTTCACTTCTTCTGGGTCAAAACCCTCCTCTTCCCTCCTTTTCCACCACCTGTGTCACCCTAAAAACATTCCTTTCCTAGCCAAAGCCACTAAACCTGAGTTGTTGCACACTGCCCTGCTAGCATTGACTTGGGGTATTGGGGAAATTGCTGATCTTCTTCCTCCTTCACATTCTCTTCCACTTCTTCTTCCTATGGCTCCAGCAACCCGAGCCCGAAGAGCATTTTTCCAGTATGCGGACAGCAAGGTTGGCTTCACCGATGGCTTTCTGATCACAACTATGTTTTGTTGCTTCATTAAAATGGATTAAATTTGCACAAACATTCTGGATTTTCTAGCCACCCAATATGAGTAAAGTATACAATCTCCACGGAGAGTCTGATATGGATATATTCCATTATGTGGATTAAGGCGGCTTTTTGTTGGTGCAGCTCTCTCTGTGTATTTCCCCAGCAAACAGTAAAACAGATCACACACATCAACTTAACAGTTGTCCAATAGGATGGTCTCAAACAAATGTTCATAGTTGGTCTCAGTTTTGTGGTTAAAGTGAAACTTTGCCATTGTTTAAGGAAACTATACCATACTTCTAGCATTTCTCCAAGGATATTGTATAGATATTTATGTTGTAAATCTGTGTAATAGCAATACAATTACATATTACTTATTACTTACAATATATAACATTGTACTACCTTGGGATGCTAAAAATATTTTGAGGGCATATGCAGAGATAAAGATTAAATCTAAAGCTACGTACACACTTCCAACTATTATCGTTTGTAAACGAACGACGAACGATCCTGC
>NC_092859.1:134095122-134103235 GCF_032062135.1 Pyxicephalus adspersus | reverse complement strand
GGTCCGGTCGTTCATTTCCAACGACTATCCTCGTTCGTCGGCGTCGTTGGTTACTTTTTTTACAAACGATTTTTGGTCAATCGGTCGTTCGTCGTTCGTTCGTCGTTCATCGGACGTGTGTATGCAGCTTTAGAATGTCCAAAAGGTGAAGCAAATTTCACTTGATCCTTTAAATATAATAACTATTTTACCTGGGAAAGAAATTGTAATTTTACCCAATTATGTGTTTGCCCAACCTCAATGTACAGCTAGGAATGATCCAATTCGTAAGAGCTCATATGAATAAAGCCCAAATTTTATGTGTGTGTGTTTATTTATAAAAACCATAGTATGCAAGATACACAAATCGTTCAAACACAACCTATTCAATACGAATATCAATTCTCAAACGATTATAACACACTTTGCAATTCAATTAAGGATTTTGTCAAGGTTATAATACATCTGAGGTTTCCTGTTGTAAATTCATTTATGATTCCTTTGGGGCCAGTTGTTTTTTTGTTTTTTTTCTTAGCCACTAAATAGCAACATAAATCATTTTAACACATGCATTAAAAAGGTGCAGGGCACTGTTTGTGTATATAATTCCTGTTGTCACTAAGAGCAATTTTATACCTTACAATAAAGCATGCTGATCTGTAACATTAAATACCAGCAGTTCTGAAGCCTGAAAATCTCTGCCATAGTGGAGATTGAGATATCACTCAAATACAACAATTCGCAATATTCCCTGATTTATCTCTGTAGCACAGTATGAGCATGTAGAACTACTGCAGATATTTGTATGTAACACATTGAACTGTTTGATGTCAAAGCTTTGCTTGATGAACAAAGATAAAGGGGTGCAGCCACTCCTGGGACCATAAGACTATGTTTTTTATCACATCACTTTTTTGAGGTGGAGGTTTCTCCATCCAGGAACACAGTGTGAGTCTCGCTGGCTGCTAATGAATGAATGCAGCGTGGGGAAAAATTCTCTAGTTTTTCCCACAGCCGCGTTCAAGCCCTCATTCTGACCTGTAAGGCCTGGGGATCGCTCACTGACAGGAGGATTCCCACGGCTGTATTTATGAATGCAGCCGCGATAATCTTTCTATAGTGATTTCCCATAATTTAACAAAATTCCACGAACCCATCGGAACTTTGAGGAAACATTCTTGAGAATGCCAAAGGCATTCTCGCTTATCCCTATTCCTGAACTGGCTAATCAAGATGGTTATTTGACACTCAGAGGAGGAGCAGAAGGACAAGGAGATGTCCATATTAATGGAGGTGTCCATAATGTCCATACCTGAGCAAGTGCAGGTGAGAGAAAATAAAAACAGATCAGACAGGTGGGTTAATTTCAGGAGATATATTTCCTATCCCGTCTGCAAAAAAGAACCTGCCTGGGTTATTTTTTCCATTAAGTTCCTCTTTAATGTTACCTCTACAGACCTTTTTACCTGTTACTAATAAGTAACCATTGTGATTGAATTGTGCTAAACAAAAGACTAGATGTAGCACCTTACCACAAGGCTTTGCATGGTCTCCGGAGGTGTTATTGCTGGTTATGACAAAAGAAAACAAGGAACCTTTCTTGAAAAATGATATCTTAGATCTAGGTGAAACCGTAAATATAAAACACAAGAGGAATAGCTAAGATTTTCTGATTATGTGACCTTGAGCTGTCTGAGTGTCAAATGTGTTTAATAATGAGTAAAACTAATAAGAGATCACTTGCCACTGACATTATATTTTCCGCAATCTTCATTTATTGTACAGCCCTGGAGGAAGGATACACTGCGCACAAATTACTCTTCTTGGCTTGTAATCTGTTTCTGCAGTGGTTCTGACTTAGACACAATGGATTCATTTTGTGCCATCATAAACAAAGACTAAATTTCAACCCAAATGATTGGGGTTTAGAAGTAGTCCTTATGAGTAAATCTGAAGAGTGAAACTGATGACCTAATTTAATGAATGTGAACTAAACATGTGAAAACCAGGCAAGGTTCTTAAATGAGAAGTTTGTATGACCAAGAATTGGATGTATGGGGTACTATTGAGAAAGATGAATGAATTAAATGAGCCTTATTACTTGACTTGAGAAGAATAGTACCCATAGCCCAGAGGGGAAGTGTGAGGTACACATGAAGAAGTTTGACAACTGATCAAGGTTTGGAGAAGAAGTCCAAAGAAGACCAAGAAGACCAAAAAGACCAAAATAGCTTTAGAAAATATATGAAGCTGCCAGATTCATAATCCAAACAATAGAAAATGGTCAGAGTGCAGTCACAGACTTTTTCTGCATGGATAAAGCCCACTGTAGAGGAAGCCAAACTTATAATGAACTTCAAATATATTTACATTTTTAGCAGAAAAAAAACATTCAGCCTGGTTAGTCATATCATTTCTATGACTAAGTGAATTTAATAGCAGCATCTGTTCTCTGCTAATAATTTAAATTAATTCAATTGAACATTGAGAACATTGCTTTTGGTGAAGTGAAAGAAAACTGACCAAGTTTGAATAGAGGCATGAGCATGCTAAGGTTTTTGTGTTCTAAAAATGACAACCTAGGGGGTCTATTTATAAAACATGGAGTCAGACATTCCCTTGAACATTCTCTGGTGGAGAATATTCCAGGTCCATGTGTTTCAATGGCAGTAATTTATCCTGCACCAAGGAATGTCAGATTTCCTGCTTTATAAATAGAACCCTAGGTGTTAGTTACTCTCTACCATCAGTCTAGTGACCGGAGCTGATTACTGGTAACTGCAGATTGGAGAAAATCAGTCTTTGGGATAAGCCAAAATGGTACCAATATCTGATACATTTTCCATAACAGTAAGACGTTAGTAACTGTGTTACTAATATGTATGCATGTGCATTTGAATGTAGACCAGAACTCAATAGCCATATGCAGTGGGAAGAGAGATTTTACAGCAGGTTTTTGTTTTAATTTTAAAACTAAATTACATCTCACAGAAAACTTTTGCTGGTCAATGCACCTTTGAAATCCATTGTGGCACATGAGTCCTTTCAAGCCTTCTCCCTATATTCATGGTCATTAATGGAGGGGTAGTGTATCTAACCTCTAAAATGTAATGTTTGTTTTATTCCTTGGTAAATAACATAAATATAAATATAATATATAAATATGGTCTTGGAATTTGGTATGGTGATGACTTTTTAGACTTTTCATCCTGAAGCAGATAAGTCTGTGTTGCAGTGCAGTGGACATTATCTTCTGGCTTCTGGCTCCAATCTCTGGTGTGGCAAATACTTGCATTGTAATCACGGCCTAGCAACTCACACCAATAACACCTTGCCCAACGTCTGCTGTTAACCAGGAGGATTGCTTCTGAGGTTATAACCTTGAAAATATGCCGATCTCTACTACACTTACAACCATTCCCCTCACCATAGATACATTAGCACCTCTTGTCACCATTGTTTCAGCAATCCCCTTCTTATCACCATGCCTGAAACTTTCATATGACTGCACCAATATGCCAACCCCCCGCCCCCCAGACACCCCATCATTGCACTCACTTTACTTGCTACTGCAGCAGTTTCTACCTCTGCAATAGATCTTTTGTAATAGATCTTTTGTATGCCCCAGCACTCTCCACAACTTTACCAATGCTCACTTCTATGTTCTCTGCCACTGCAATGACACATCCTTCTGTATTCCATCCATTTAATAAATGGGCACACTTTTGCCTCAACTTCCAGCATATAAAAAGTTTTAAAAATGGCCACAATATTTTTTTCAAGGAATTAGTTTCTGAAAAATGAAATGTAAGTGGTTACTACACTTAGCACATTTGTTTCTAGGAAAGCTAGGATGTGTATGGGTCTTTGGCCAAGTATTAAAACAAAATATAAGACTGAGAGCCCAATAAATAATATACTTGACCTACCTTTGTTAATAAAACTCCTTATAAAATATTCTATTACTCGTGTGAGCAGAAAACATAAAACCAAAAACATACTTTAAATAAAAATGTTATTAAAAAAAGATGAATACTGCTCGGTCTGCCTTAAGCCACTTACATAAGTGCATAGCAGAAGTCTGGCAGGCAAAGCACTCCGAAGTTCCAGGGGATGAATCATTCCTGTATTAGGTTTCCTCATGTGCTGTTGATGCATTAGTTCATTGAAAATGTGAGATTTACCAGTGGCTGCGGCATGGAGCCACACAATGTCTACAATAGCTTCTCTAGACATAATAAACTATATAATGTACCAATGATATACAGTAATGGATCTAGCAGTGCTCAGGAAAATCAGCTTAAGAAGTTATACAGAGCATGTGTTTTATAGTATTGCACAAGGTCATATGGTGTATATTAAGCCCGGGGTTTGAAAAAAAAAAAGGAATCAAACACTATCATAAAAGGAATAAAATGATAAAAAAACAGACTTTAGAGTGTTCACATTTCTCATGTTCCTTTATGAAAAAAATAAAACCAGCATTGCTATAAAGCGGTTCTTTATAGGAAATAAATCACATTATTTTGGCAATGTAGTAAATGGTATTATTGTATTTGTGAGTATTGAGATTCTATAATGACTCTTTGGGATATTATTTGTAGGGTGATTGTAGCTGTATTAGTGCTTTTGTAACAACACAATTAATTTCATGGTACATTTTTTTTATTTGCATTAACAGTTCATTTTGCAAGACTGCTTGAACTGTAAGAGAAGAACAGAAAGCTTGTCTATAAAGGAAAAACCATATAAAAAGCACACCACCTAGTGCATTAACATTTTGAATATTTAACATTTTTGAATAATAATGTTTTTAACTTAGTAAACAAGTATTTTGTTGAGTCATGCATGATGTAATTTTCATGGCCAGCAGCATTCTGCATCCATTTGTTCTGAAGCATTCACCGGGAGATGAGTATCCAAAAGATGGAGGTCATCATGTGGAGTCTCCGGCTTACACTGTTTTGTGTTCCCTGATTCGGATCAGATCAGAAGTTTCTGAGACAATCATACTAATGACTGGTTTTAGGGGTGTTTTGAGTTCAGAAACTATATACACACTCAAAAATGGACTGTTAATTACTGTTAATGCAAAAAAGTATGGCGCGATACTCACCTGGGTCATTGAATTTTATACTACCGTAGTGAAGGTACCATATATCATATGGCATATTTACTGACAGATTACTCTTTTGTTGGACTGGGGAGGGGAGTATGGGGTTTGACTACTGGATAATGAGCCTGTACCCTACATTGAACAAAAGTAGTGGGGAATAGGCTGTATCATGCATGATATCCACATATACCAGTGCAGAATTTTCCTTTTAGTAACTTGCTGTAAAATGTACATTTTTCTACACATTACCAGACAGCATGGTGTGGCATATTGTGTGGTGCATTGTGGTGCTCTAACACCCAACAACATTAGGTAAAGTGCTGTGAGTTAGAATGTGTGCAAATGTGTGTTAAAATGTGCAAGTTGTATTTTTTATTAATTGCTGTGTATTGGCAGTTTATTCAGAGTTAAGTTACACTGACTATAAATGTAAAAGCTTATAAATACATATACAGCTTTTCTATGAGTTTGATAGCACTTAGAAGAATGTTTTAAATCGAGATTTGTGGTAGAAAACAGTTCCATGTCTCCCATATGCCCCAAAACACCCCAAAAATATTCAACTAAATGCTCTGGTGTGGAATAACCAATTGTAATTAATAGGAATTTCAAACAGGGGCATTTAAATGCTCAGGTTAAACACTGGGAAAACAGTGCATGTAGACTTAGCCTTAATGAGCTGTTTAACGCAATGCATATTACCAAAAAAATAAATAAATAATTTGATTTAATAATAATATGTGTTTAGTAATACAAACTGGAAAAGTATGAAAGTGCCCTAAATGTTCATGATATTGTAGGACTTGTACTTAATGCTTTATGAAATCTTAATTTCTTCCTAAAGAACTAACCTAATTGTTCCTGGAATAGGAATGGGTCATTTTCGTTCACATATTGGGACACAAGTAGATCTGTATCTTACACCAGATGTCACAATGATAATGCCTATTTTTATCTATGACCCTACATATGACTATAGCATTGTTTGTCATTTGTTTCCACTGCATTATCAATTGTTATATATAACAGTAGGTATGCATTCAACAGAAACAGAAAAAAAATTGATGTTCCCCCTAAATTAAGTGATTTACTCCAGTCATTACCCACCATTGCCTCTGTGCTCTTTTTTCTACAAGGAGAAAATACCATTAACTCAAATCAATGTTCTTTACACATGTTTGTGCTGTGTATTATTTCACCTTGTATAAGGCAGCCATGCTGAACAACCAAGAAATATGTTTTTCATTTCAATTTACTCCAAGTGCAAGAAAATACTTAACCTTGTACTGACTATTCCAGACAAATTTATTTCATTCTTAATAGAGCTGTTATATAATTTATATATCAAACAAAGTTTTTTAAAACAAATATTACATACATGTTGGGAGGTGCCCTCTGGACTTACGATCCCAGGCGATGCCTCACCGCAGAAGGGCGCGCGCAGCCTATTCCCTCCGGCGGTTGTTCTCGCGGTAGCACTGGGGTTTCAGGATCCGTACCCTGAGGTTTGCTGCATCCCTGTAGCTGGGATTTTTCCCTCGGCATCCTCTGCACTGAGAGTGCACAGCTTGGATTTGGAGCCATGTGCAGCTGATTGCTGAGTAGTTCCTGGTAATCCCAGGCTGTCATTGGCTGCTGGGGCTTTATTGCCGCTCTGCTCCCAGTCTGAGGGTCCTGTTATAGCGTCTGCTGGGCTTACTTGTGTTGGAGCATTTTTGTGAGTTTACGCTGTTACTGACCTGTGCCTGTTCCTGAACTCTGCCTGGACTGACCTCTGCTTGTGACTCTGACTCTGTTTGTGCCTTTCCCTTTGTACTTCACTGGATGGACTGATTTCCTGTGTTTTTGACCTTGGCTTGTTTTTGGATTTCCTGACATTCTTAGCTCTGCATTTGTGGGCTCTGTACTTTGCATTTGTGGGCGTCGGGTCAGCTGCCGACCTATCCCCAGACACCATCCCTTGTGCACTAAGTCCTGGGGGCAACTGAGTACTGGGAGACGCAACCAGTCTCCCGAGGCTGAGCAGGGGCTGCTATAGGCGAAGACTGCGGTGATATATTGGGAGATTGGTGTCTGGGGAATACTGGTATTGACCCGGGCCTTACAATACAAAGGTAAAATATATATACCTGGCACTGTGGGCTTGGTTTGGAATGATTACTTAGAAAAGCAAAATAATTCAACTAGGCTGGAAGTTTTCTAGATTGGCCTGGTATTTTTAGGTGAAGACTGAGATCATGGGACTTGCCTCTAAAGTTTTGTGCAGCAGATGTGACTCTGAGAGCAAACACTGCAAAAGTGCTGTGTCTGTGGCTAAGATAATTTAATAAAGCAGATATGTTTTGGTGCAAATTACCAGGGCTCTGAATGGAAAATTAAAAACTGTTAGACTATCATAGGAGAACACGTGTGATCATCCATCAAACCTGGAATATGACCTCATGCTTCCCACTATGCTAATATATATATATATGTACACAGTGGCTCATTGAACCCTATCAACCATCCCAGGAGAGACCTAACAATGTCTGTCCACCAACGTTTCCCATCTAACCTGACTGAGCTTTAAAGGATTCGCAAAGAAGAATGGAAGACAATACCACAATCCAGGTGTGCAAAGCTTGTTACGTCATCACCCAAAAAGATATGTGGTTGCAGTCGCTGCCAAATGTACTTCAACCAAATAAAAGGTTCTGATTACTTATGTAAATGTAATATTTCAGTTTTTTTCTTTTTGAAAATTTTATCGAAACTGTCTAAAATTCTGTTTTCACTTTGTCATTATAGAGTGTAGATTTTTGAGGGAAAAAAATTAAATGATTGTAGCATCAGCTTGCAACATAACAAAATTCCAAGGGTCTGAATACTTTCTGAAGCCACTGTGTACACTGTAAAAATACTTTGATAGACTGTGTTGTGTTGATTATCTTGACATCTTCATATTTGTTATCACTAATATTCTTTTAGCACCATGAGTCACTTGACAGGTGGGAAAGATAAGGAATTGATTTTAAAATA
>NC_092859.1:134088790-134094703 GCF_032062135.1 Pyxicephalus adspersus | reverse complement strand
AAAGTTCAGTACATGCTCAAACTCTCTAATATTCTGAGTGATCTTTTTCTGTGTTTTTCTCATTTTTTGTATGTATGTATCCAATTCACTAACCTTGTAGTAGCTGTATTGGCTGCTATAGGGCATCAATTTATCGGAAGGTGTAAAAGGTCCTCTACGCTCTCATTTATGGTAATCTAATTTATGGTCCTGGACAGCACAGACAGATAGTTCGTGTAGGTACCTGCGTTGGAGAAATGTTCTCTTCCAGGTATGCCAAGTACAAGATTCCATTTGGGTACAAGCAGGGTCAGGACAATTGATATCCAGCCTTCATAGTTCTGGAATGCTTCTTACATGAGTGCTTTGTGGAAGAAAGAATCACCTGTACATTGGTGATCTGTGGGAAGAAGAATGCCCCTTACATTGGTGGTTAGTGAAAGAAAGAATTACCCTTATATTGGTGGACAGTTGGATAAATAATGCCCCTATAATATTTTTGAGAGAGAAAATGGCACATTGTTTTCATTAACTGTTTTTCATTAACTGCCCGCATAATATCATAAATTCACATAATTTGCTTGTGTATTGCAATATGGGCCCAGCATATTTTTTATTTTATTTTAATATAGAAAAATAGGTACATTTACATCAACAATACTACAGAGTGGTAATAGTCTTAATTTATTAAAGCTCTCCAAGGCTGGAGCAAAATTAGCCTAACTTTCAGAAAAGCTTATCAGCTCCAAAAAATTAATTTTTTGCAAGTGAAAATAGGTTTGCGAAAATTGCCTGCTCATCTCTATCCTAATCCCAGTACTGCAAGTTCCCCTAATTTGACTATGACTCTTTCGTTCTATAATAAAGTCCTCTGATCTCTACTGATGAGCCATTCTGTAAAATGTGCATTTTATGTGGGTCTTAAAATCAATTTGTTCCACCTCTGTGTTTAATTTAAAATATGTAGAAAAAAATCACTTAAATGTGCAACATATTGCCCTTTACGTTAAATACCCCTTTACTAGGCTAAATTGGGCTTTTGCTGAGATGGTAGAGATGGTCAATGAAATGCAGAAAATTTCACTTTCATCCAGATCACTTGTGAACCCCAATGCAACTGGCAAGGTAAATATTGTATTGAGCATGCAAATCAAAAAATTCATTTAATAGTACAATTCACATTGAGATATACATACAAAATGAATTTAGAAGCCCCATTATGACTAATTGGATACTTACCCATATATACTTGCCCTGCAGCATAATCCAGTATCTTCCATGCATCAACTTCCCATAAAGTAATCTGATCAAGTTTCTTTGCAACAAACTTTAAGTAATCCTCATTATTCTTATTCATTACTTATATATTGATATACTTCTCCTTTATTATTACCCAATAATTATCTTTAGTAATACACGTGTCAGTTTGGTACATTATATATTTTCAGTTAAGTTTACGCAAAAATTCATCATTGTGACTGTAATTAATATTAACATATACTACCATCTACTATATTGTTAACTGAAGTTACCTCTCTTTAACTTGGCTAACTCATGAATTCCAGATAATTATTATATACTATATGTGAATATGATTCATGTATGGTTATTTTACAATATTTTGAGTGCATCAATATGTGTTACTGTTCTGTTTCATAGCTATGTTACGCTCTCAGTACATCCCCTGAAGAAGCCTATCGGCGAAACGCGTTAGGTTGAGACAATGGCCCTGATTTACTAAAGCTCTCCAAGGCTGAAGAGAATACACTTTCTTCAGTGAAGGTGGGTAATCTAAAAAAACTGAAATGGATTTCCTAAAATCATTTGCTATTTGCTAGCAAATGTTTTGAATACTGGACCAGATCCACTCCAGGTTTGCTGGATCACCCAGCTTCACTGATCAAAGTGTATTCTCTCCTGCCTTAGAGAACTTTAATAAATCAGGGCCAATTTCTCTGCATATAATCACACTTATCTATTTTTGTATAGTTCACAGGCATCATCTTCATGACGAATTCAATGGGGGTTCTAAACTAATTTTGTAAATATATACATAGCAACGTGAATTGTACAGATGATTGATTGTATGATTTGCCTAATGCTCAATACAATCTTTATGTTGCCTAAAAAAACCATCTCACTCTATGTTTCCTTGTTATTGTATCTAGTTATTGTTGGGGTTGGCAATATTGACCCATATAGAGAGGGCAGGGTGACACTCTCTTGTATTACCCGCTATTGGGTATTACCAATATGTTTCCTAAAGGCATCACTGGTCAAAAGAATTTATGTTTGAATTTATGTTGACTAAGTTATGCCAGGCTCCGCTGCTAATGGGAGGTTGGCCAGAACCACAGCAGGGATAGACCCGTTCTCTTACCAAATCTCTCAAATCGTATAAAGAATAACAGAATACAATTACTTGAATACAATTAGGAATGTTTGTAGCTAAACTTGTAAACTGAAAGAATGGATGATTGAATTGTTGGAATATACTAGTTACTAATAAACTGCAGAACAAGATTTCTGTCTGTGGATGTTTGTGATGAAATAAAACATAAACATGAGAGCTGATTGAAAGAATTAAATAGAAGAATGATCAGAAACATATGTCTGATTGTGTAATGTTGCAACAGTACCATATAGTACCTATTAATATTCATAATAAGTATCTTCTGTTTTAAAACATAATGCTGGATAATGCAAACTTCATATGCTCCAGTTAATGCAGATAGCATTGTACAGAGGGATTATTGATGAGATCATCCATGGGAAAGTTGTTGGTTTATTTAATGAGAAAACATTGCTATTCTTGCAATAGTAGATCTCACCTGTAAATAAATAAAGCAGTCTAAATGATTTATAATAAATGTCTTTTAATCAATGTGAAAGTTGCCTCTGTGCAGATCTGTGTGTCTCATCTCTGTCATGAATAAAGTCTGGCTTGCATATTACATACTAAAGACACTTGTGTATCTCTCTATCCACAGACCAATATTTATTCCCTTTGATTTTATCATCCTTTCTCTAGCAGTGCTGACTGGGCAGCCTTGTACAAAGACAGGGAGAAACTTACTGTGCCATATAATGAAGATCAGAGATCCCACTGACCTCTTGAGAGAAATGAGAACAATTATTACCATAATTAGTGTAATATATTTAGATTAAGGTGTATACACATTTGCTAATTGGGTAAACAATACATTTCAGGAGATTTGTTTGATGGTTTATTTTATAGATCATATTGGGTCACTTTGAGACAGCAACTTCACTGCAAGAATAGAGTCCTAATATCATTTTATGTAACAGTCACCACTGTAGGAGGCGGGTATTTTTAACACTGGTACTTCCTCTGGAAAAGTTTTCTCGTCTAAATGACAGTTCCAAATTCAGCATCAAATATCCTAGATTACCTCTCTTCTAGGTCCCTTCTCCTTTGGCTTCTCCAGCAAAAGCTAAGTCCATCACCATTGAGAATCAGACAAAATTCAGTGGTTCAAACTTCAAATCCCAGACCTAGCCGGGCCACAAAACCAACCTGCTCTGACTTCCTTAGTTTCTTCTGGTAATCCATTGTGAGGACCCCCTTAGTTCAATTCTCCACAAAATTATCTTGTACCAGAATCCTGGCCAAAAAAATGTCATTGTCAGTGACCCAAAAAGTGATGGACTAGGGTAGTGATTGGCTGGTACCTTGCTATGGCCAAGTGCTTACCCTGCAACAGAAACTAGTCAACTATCACTCCCCGAAAAGAACTGACTTTAAAACTGTTCAGAATACATTATGAATAACCCCATAACTCCCAATGTTTTACAAGAAAGCGTTTCAGGGAAAGGCTAACTATCAAATTATCTTGTAACACCCACCTCGCTCAAAACTGGCAAAATCAAAGTCAGCATTTAGAAATGCATAAGCCCAGTCTAATTGAGAGCATGTACAAATTTCCCATTTTTCTGTAAAAATTAAGCTTGGTTCTTTCATCCATGTATCAGTCTTATAAAAGGCAATAATTTTTGTAAAAGGCTAAAAAATGGTAAACAGGGGAACAATCTAACATACATGAATTAAAATGTATATATTGTATCTGAATCTATTGTATCTGAGCTCTAATAATAATCAAGTACATGCAATGTAACAAGTTTGCTTTTATGAATTACAACAATGATTATCAAATATTATTATTAGTAATAATAATAATGTTAATAATTCTAAACTGTATTTATAAAGAGACAGCAATGTACATTAATTAGATACAAAAAATAGACTCCCTGTATTTTTTATGTCCACCATACTTTATACGGCAGATATCCATTGTAGCCCATGTTATAATCTGTTATGTAACCCTTTTTATGGCATCGATATTTTGCAGTCCAATATGTGACACAACATTTTAAACCTAAAATATCTTAAATTCCATGTCTGAGAGCTACTTTAGTAAGCAGTAGGTAATGTTAACATTATACTTACCCTACTTTTAACGCAACACACCTTAATGCGCTATATCTCACTATGGCACCCTGAATATACTGCTTCATGTCATTTATTATTTTGATAAATAGATACATAATTTCATTTCAATTATTTCATCTGAACCATTTGATAATACCTTGGTATGTGTTTGACATTTTGTGGCATCATTTTCATGGGCAAGTGGCGACAGATCAAGGTAGTACAGGCTATTAAAATACTATAAATAGGTTATTTAGAGATGAGGTTTTATGTTTTTTTTGCGATGTTTGACATTCAACCACACTCCTACCAAGAGGCTAGATAAGAAACTAATGACGGCTTCTATACACCTATGTGTGTTGCTAAATCTGATTATGCATAAAGATAGAATAAAGACTCTTGACTGCTGACCTCCTTTCACTAGCCCATTATACAGTTTATGGCAATTGTGGGGGATGGCAGTTGTAGTCAAAAGTCGCGTAACTTGGGAAGGGGGTTGCTGCTTTGGAGGAAAAATGTAACTCACCTGCTGACATTACCTGCCGTTTCTTTAGCTGTATTTGCTTAGATAATAGTCTGATCCTAATTTTTTTTTTGAAATACATGAAACTTCTATACCTGAAAATAACGAAGGCCTATGAGTTTATTTTGCTTCTTTAGCACCTACCTTATCTTTTTATTATTCCATACAGTGTGAAAGTAGTAATAAAAAGGACAGGTTAGGAACTAGCTAATATACTTTTACAGTGATCCATAAAGTGCAGCTGCTGAAATGCTGAAGCCATTCTGCCTGCAGGTGTAAATCTTTAGTGATCAATAATCTGAAACGTGCCAGACACACGTGCTGGAGAACTCTGGATGATCTTCTACTAATGTATGCCTTTATACTGTATATTTGTATATTAGGTTAGTGATGCAAGAGAGTTTATGTTTTATTTGCAGTGTTAAAGGTGACCTGGTCTTTGTCCATGAACTGTGTTGTTTTACAAAAATAAATTAGTTAGTACCCTTCCCTGTTAGGATTACAAAAATCATAAAGTTAGGTCCTTGCAACACAAAAGCTTTTATACTTGTGAGTACAGTGGCCCTTGTCTCCTACCTGTGTTCTTTTCCAGCACTGGAGTCACCACCAGTGGTCACCATCATTTCTAATACAACATTAGTAGTGCAAGATGCCTGTATCCCTCTACAAACAGTGGTTGGAACCATTATGTCATTACATGTAAGTCAATCGGTGTCAGTAGATGGAACCGAGGAGAAAACATGAAGCCAATGGTAACCTTGCCAATAATGTACCACAACAATGGGCTCCCATCTGATGATTGCATTACCAGTATAAAAAAAATTCTTAAATGATTGCCAACAAATCCAAACTTTTGCCGCCACAACCCAAAAACAACAAAAAAACACTGTCAAAAAAAAAACACAAATAGGGACTTTTAACCACCTAGGCGTTTCACTGATGTCTGGATTTCTGTACCAAA
>NC_092859.1:134067096-134088316 GCF_032062135.1 Pyxicephalus adspersus | reverse complement strand
GGATTAGATGCCAATTATTATGGTTGAATTTGGTTGTAATGAAAAAATATACTGTTTAAGTATGTGAATATTTGAATAATCTACTTTAAATGAACTGATTGGGAATCAATATTAATTTGCATTTTTTGACCATTATGGGACCCTTTCAAGTACCACTAACCTTCTTTGGGCTTTCTGCCATTTTTGAGGGAATTATGAGGCAGATAGGTGTTTACATGGCCGACCAAGCAGTATAGGAAACATTGGTTCAACATTAGAACAAACCTCACATGGGAACATTCTTCCATCTCTTCTGGTGAGCCATTGACTGAAATCATTTTGGTTGCATTCCTATGGTTGTAAAAAAATGCATTTTAGATAACCCAGGAATATTGGGTCTCTCATACAAATCTGGCCCTTTACACATCAATTTATAGCTGTAGGTAAATGCTATAATATATATTAGTAATTTTTTTCTTCTGGTCTTTTCCTAGTTTCAGAATGCTGTTAGTGATGTTTTAAGAACATTCCAGAGCAGTGACATTGAAATGTCCTGATTCATTTAGCCTGCATATCTGGCTATCCAGTCTGGGCTCCCTAAATCTTCAAAAATGTCACATTCTCCATGCTCCTGTGTCACTGAAAGGTTTTACAGACCAATGATACAGGAAATGAAGCACAATGTAATTACGGTGTCCAGCAGACAAATAGTTTGAGCCCTATAACCCATTTCAACAGTGGACTTTCCGTAAAAGTGACATTAATACTTGGAATCAAATGAGTTATATATCAAGATTTCACCTTACATCAGTGCCATTATTACACCATCATTGCCAGACATGGGAAGGACATTAATGTTTATTGTTTCCTCTTTTCTCAATATCTGGTTCATACAATCATTTCCCACTAGACCAATCTGTATCTATATTACAGAATGTTGTGTCAAATTACATTTCATTGCTCACAATCAAATTAACCAAAAACAATACATTTCCAGCAGGGGTGAAATAGAACATTTAATATTCCATTAGCATGTTTAGCTGCCTGCTAGATAAGGGAAAGGGAAAAATGTTTTAGAATTTATGGCATAATGTGGTATATTCACTTAAAATGTTTGGACAGGAATGCAAACATTAAAGTAGTCGATAAGAGCTGAAGAGCAGTAGAAACACATCATTAGTCAGTGATGGACGACATTAACCAGATGGTAGAACATTGACAAAATACTAAGGATAGTACTGTCTAAAGGAATCAAACAGATTTTTTTACAGACACTAAACATACTGATCTGCATTTCAGGGTCACTTAAATGTTTTCCTCTTCATAATTATTTAATAGCTGGTCAAATGCTGATGCCAAATGTCCTGATAGAAGCAGCATGAATAATCCTAATAATACAGATGACATAGATTTCCCTCCAGCAGGCAATAAATAGCCAGTATTTATATAACACTAACAAATTACTTTACAAAGTCCATGATTATGTCACTAACTGCCCCTCAAAGGGGTTCACAATGTAATGTACTTCCCATAGTCATATATTCTTAACAAAGTCTAAGGAAGGAAAGACGATTAACCTAACTGCATATTTTTGGAATGTGGTAGGAAATCGGCGTACCTGCAGAAAAGACACACAGACACAGGGAGAACATACAAATTCTTTGCAGATAGTAACCTGACCCGGATTCAAACCTGTGATCTAGCACTGCAAAGGTCAAAGTGCTAACCGCTGAGCGAACCATGCATTACAAATGAAAACCATCCATGGAAACTTTCGTCAGAAACTTAAAAACTTAAGCACCACCTTCTCTTACTGTATGTAATCTAAGGTGGTCAACAAACAAAATTGGTTGGCAAAAGAATTCCCACTAACTGTCTTTTTCTGTTAGCAAGAAATTCATTTTAAATTAGATGACTCTATAAGTATATTGCAACCAAGCATTTTGTAGCTCTCCAAGAGTTTCTGGACAATTTCTGTGTAATTATTTGCTTGTGTGTTTCCATGAAAGTCTTTGACAATGGCTTTAAATAATAACCAAGCATCTTTTCTACTTCTGACATTGTCCTGATGAAATGTTCATCTTTGATGAGCTGCCGAATCTGTGGACCATCAATCACACTGGCCCTTCATTTTTCACATGTCAGGCTAGAAAATGCCAAAATGAGGTACTTGAAACAGTCTCCTTCAGTTGGCAAAGCTTTAACGAACTGCTTCAGCAGACCCAGTTTCATGTGCAGAGGCGGGAATATAGTTGTAAGGCCCTGGTCAGCACCAGTCCTCACCAGACACCAGTCCCCCAATCTAACACTGCAGTCTTCATGTATAGCAGCCCCCGCTCAGCCTCAGGGGACTGGTTACGTCTCCCAGCACTTAGTTGCCCCCAAGACTTACTGCGCAAGGGATGGTGTCTGGGAATAGGCTGGCAGCAAGCCAGGAGCCAACAGATAAAGCAGTACCAAGATTCCAACAGAGCAAAGTCCAGAATACAGAGCAGAGGTCATACACAAGAGATCCGTCCACCAAATCAAGTA
Organism: Pyxicephalus adspersus; assembly: GCF_032062135.1. Classification (NCBI taxonomy): domain Eukaryota; kingdom Metazoa; phylum Chordata; class Amphibia; order Anura; family Pyxicephalidae; genus Pyxicephalus; species Pyxicephalus adspersus. The sequence continues at coordinate 134,085,805 of NC_092859.1, read as the reverse complement.
AGTAAGGGAAACAGAGGCTGCTGCTATCTTAGTTTTCCTGGCTGCTGCAAATGACTTTCTAGACAGAATAAACAGTATTTTATACTGCGATGGTGCACAGCACAGAGTCGCCGGACAGATGTGCATTTCCTAACAATAATATTTTTTCTATTAACAAGTGGCTCATGTAGAATGTTTGGATCAGCTGGTTTTAGGGCAGATCTTGAAGGCCAATTCCTTTCCACCCGAGTTCTCTCACAAGCTCTGCTGTCCCACATGCACAGATAACAAGGATACTTGGTGTATCTGCGTTGCTGACCAAGAAGGAAGCATACCATTTTAAGGTCAACACAGATGACCCAATTGTGTTGGTGGTATTGCAACAACTCAATGACTCTCAATATGGCTGCATATTCTTCACAAAGAGAAATTGAATGGCCAATTGGGACTGACCCAAATATATTGTGAAGGAGGACACACTTTAAGCTCCACTTTGAGCTATTGATAAATAGTCGCCATTCAGTTGAGTTATAGTTTGGAATTCCCAGTTCTGGCAAAAAAACAGGTATTTTATGGCAATACACAAAGCCACTTTCAATTCTAAAATACCGCTGAAATACTACAGAATTTTGTCAGGGGCCCCAATCTGAGATAAAATTTGACAGAGGGGCCGGTGACGTCATGATGTCATGTCATGATTTCCCTATTTCTGTTTGGGTCTTTATATCCTTATACTTAGTCATAGCAGAAGAGTCATCCGTGCAGCTAAAGTTATCATTTAAGAATCCTTTGGGGGACTGTGAGAACATAATGTGGCTAATGTAACAAATTTATCTACAAATAGGAATTCTGGTCGGAAGATCAGATCAGTAGTTTTCAGCAAGGAAGGCTAAACTGTAGAGGTAGCTTTTGGTTCAATATAATATTACCATTAAAGTAGGTACATATAGTATTTCTAGATCATATTGGGTTTATTAGGTTATTGTTAGACCCAGGGGCTGTGGGATGAGGTTGGGGGGTTGGTTAATTTTTAAGTTGTTAGGATTCATTGTTTAGGGAAAATGGTAATGCAAATCTGTTTGAGGAGGTAAACAGAATATCACTATTAACCTCTTCTGCAAGTTTCAGTCTGTCTGGGGCCTCCTTGTATGCTTTGTCCAGAATGTTCCAACATTCGTGGAAGATGCTGGGACAGTCCAGGTAACCTGCTATGCCCCGTCATCACCTTCCCTTCTGCAATAAAGGACCTGCCTGGTCTCATTCTTTTATTTTGATGGTTTAGTTTTGCTTTATTCAGTCTTTTAAACCTTTACATGGTTGGTGTCATTGCTGATTATTTGTGCAACACTATGATAACTTCAGATGTGTATAGAAATGTTCAGCTGGTAATCAGTTTACTGTATGTAATCAGTATATGAAGAATAGGCTAGAGGTGGTAGATAATTAGGAACATGGTTCATTTTTAATTGGTTTGATCACCAACAGAAAGACACCAAGAACTACATAAAACAGCAACAAATGGACCACACCAGCAGATATAAGCAGTTAGAATGTTATTGAGTTTTTAGTAACCTTGCAAAACTAAAATATCCAAACTAAAGCTTTTTGATTATAAAGTTGTAATGTAATTTATGGTGTGTAAAACACTATTAAAAAATACATTGTAATATTTTTTTCCGATTGTACAATATAAATATTAAATACTTTGTTCTAAGTTTATTAGCTCCAATTTTATTACTGCTACTTGTAATAGAGGAGCAATACCGGCAATATGACACAGCAATTCAGCATAATCCATTCCTTTTTTCATTTTAGCAGAATAAGAATAATTACACTCTTAAGCCCAACAGCCAGGGTAATTCAAACTATTTGAGAAAGCAGATGCTGCCCAAGACTTTACACAAGCCATATGCCAGTACAGCTCTCTCAGGGATGCCTAATAACTAGTAAATTATGTTCAGCGCATCTGGCATTGCCATTGATCTTGTCCCTATAGTTTCGGTGTCACACAAAAGAGAGTGGGTTTGTTTGTTTTCATTAGATTCTTTTTTCCATTGTCGTAGATCTTGTCTGGTTTACACACGCTATGGTGCTGTTATCACTGAAAATGAGATTTACTCTATTTCTGAAGACGTTGAACTAGGAGCTTATCTAAGCCCAATTTTGTTGCAGAGTTGGCTCATTTTTCCTTATTTCTGCCTCACCACTTCCAGCAACATTGCCTTGTTCTTGCCTTTCAGTTTTGATAGAATTGCTTTATGCCTTATTGCACTATGCACTAAGAATATGTATTAATTAGTTGTAGTAAGTATGCATAAGTTAATATTAAACATTCATTTTTATAGTATCATTTGTAGATGTGAAGATTTATGATGAGTTAAGAGAGTAGTAATAGGTCTCCAACATGATGATTGCCAGTGTGTACCCATCTGGGGTCCTTCTATGAAAACTCCCTGTGAAAATTGAAGCTCTCTCTTATAAAAAAACCCAAGCACCTCCTGTGACAAAATGAAGTATTCTTTGTGATGATCAGAGTGCCTCCTGTGTAAGAAAAAAGTACAATTACCTAATTATCTTCTGTAAGAGGTGAAATTGGCATCTCTTTTTCTTTTCCTCCTATGAATTATATTATATGCTGTAACACTTTTTGCATAAACACTTTAAAGATTTGATTTTTTTTTTTGTGGCCAAGAACAATGCAAGGTGCTATGTAAGTGCAAATAGATTATTAATGATTAATATTGTTGAGTTGTGTTACAAAAGAATATGGTGAGTCATTATACTTGTCATATAATTTCCTAAAAACATTCTTCTGATGAAGCTAGTATTGCAATACACATCAAGAACGAATAGGGATTTCTGGTGTTTGTGAAAGTTGTAAAGGATTACCAATCAAATCATTTTGTTTAAATTGTTCTTGTTTTTAAATGTAGAACTTTCCTGGTTTGAGAAAAGTAAAAAATGTGTAGAGGATAGAATTGCCTTTATTCATCCATGCCATTGGCATAGTTGGTGCAAAGGGCATTCAGCTAAGCAGAAATATTTATCAGGTATCCATTTAGGCCAGATACGGCCTAGCTGGTAGTTCGTTCCGGCCTAACGCCCCCTGGCTGATCCGGCCTAATGCCGTCCGGAATACCGGAGCCGGAGCCGCCTGGGCTTCGGCGCCGCCTCCTTGCTGTTGCTCCCCTATTTACCATGACCGGTGTTGATACTTCTGCCGGCTTAGTAAATAGGGAAGGCTCCCTGAAGGGAAATCCCTCTCCTCCCCAATGAATACGGAGGAGAGGGATTTCACTTCAGGGGGCGTTCCCTATTGCTGGGTGGGTGGAGACTCAGAGTCTGGCCTAGAGTGCTCCCGTTCACTCCAGCAATGGCCTATTGGCCATGAAAGTTTGCCAACCCCAAGGCCTAGATAGACATATATATTTTTCCAAAACCAGCACTTTCATTGAGCAGACAGCTCTGTATCTTAGGTCATTGGATTTACCCTAATGCATTGCTAATCCATCAACTACCCCAGCCTTGACTACAGTGTTAGTGACAGCAGAAACAATGACCACCACCACAGCTTACTGAACACAATGGAGATTTCTCCTGCCACAAACAGGTACAAAAACTGTGATATGTAGAATTAAGGATGATTAAAGGGTTGACTGACCTCAATAGCTTTCTTGCCAGATTGCTTTTTATTGCCTGCAATCAAGTGACCTCTCTAAAACAGACAGTGGTATTGTTAAAGTTTTAAAGTTCGCATTTTACATTTGTAGATATAATAAAGGGACTCTCACTCAAAATTATTATTCTAATTTTAGTAAACACTGCAAAGCTCATCATCCACCTGACAATACCTTTGGAACTATATATAGCCTGTCCACCTGAAATTGATGTTTTAGTTTGTGACATCATACAACTCATGGATACCTCAACAGTTACCATATCTAGATCTCAGTGGTATAGCTCATGACTGTGTTTCTGTACACCTGCATGTACCAACACCTCTGTTTGTATTTGAATTTTGCATGTATAATGGACACATCTGTATGTAAACCAGTGGTATACTAATCTCTCAGGCTATATGAGCAATTAGAAAGATTGACTTGCTTGAGAAGTAATTGTGTACATTTGAAGTAGAACTAAATTGAAAAAATAACAAAATTGCTAAGAGAGCAATCTTTTGGTGTACTCATTGTGAGCACAGTGTCCATTCTCTGCCTATTTATTGTATCCTACAAGTTGGATAGATGCTGAGGATGAGGTGCCCTTTGTGCCCATGGACAAGAGTTACATCAAAATGACTAAAGAGGATACAGGGGACTCACAATTTGCAGGTTGTCATTGTTTAATTTGTCGTAATGTTTCAGTATGCTGTACATTTCTGTACATTAGGGCAAATCTCCATTCTGGACACAATAGTTTAGATCCCCTATAGGCAAACTCACAACAATTTAGTAACTGGTATTAAGCAAACTCCCAACAGTTCATAGGCAGAAGTCTTCCTCTGTCCTTACAATCTTTCTCATCCAGGGTTTATCCAGAGATTACAAGGGGTTACTTGAGCATTAACCATCGTGTGCATCTCTCAGGTCAGTTACTACTTACACCTATGATCTTTCTGGCCATGTATGAGGGTGGCTTTCCTCCCACTACCCAACAAAGTAAGAGACAATCTTCCCATTGACCACCATTTTTCCAGCCCAATGTACATTGGGCTGAGGATCTTGGCATTATTCACCCATGTTAAAAGGTTGAGAAACACTGCTCTAGAAGAATAAATTATTACTTAATAAGTCTAAGTACTTTCAAGGGTGTGATTTATTTTTTGATATTTAGTGAATTTTGTAACTTTGGGGTGATTATTATCATAGTGAATGTTGTGATAGTTCACTTTGCAAAAGTTACCCATTTAAATGAAAGGAAAAAAAAATGGTTTTTCCCTGCACATGATTGGATGGTTGAAGTCAGCAGAGCTTCATTTCATTTACTAAGCTAAGTAAAACATTCCAGGCAAAGAGATAATTCACTTTGTGAACAGCCAACATTTCTTTAGTAAATCTAACCCAATCTCTGTCTTTAAATGCCTAAGTATATTGAAGCATTCCATCTTTAATTCCAAATCCCCCCCCTGACATTCATCCAACTGTTAACAACACTGTTATTCGTCCCTCCCTTCAGGCACGTTGTCTTGGTGTCACCTTTGACTCTGCCCTCTCATTTACCCCCCATATTCAGAACATTTCCAGGTCCTGTCACTTTCACCTACGCAACATCTCTACCCTACCTGTCCCCTGAGACCACCAAACTCCTTGTACACGCTCTTATCATCTCTCGTCTGGACTACTGTAACCTCCTCCTCTCTGGTATTCCACTAACCCGACTCTCTCCTCTACAATCTATTATGAATGCTGCAGCCAGACTCATCCATCCTTCCTACCGCTCCTCTTCTGCTGCATCTCTTTGTAGTTCTCTTCATTGGCTTCCATTTCACCTTAGAATCAAATTTAAGCTCCTGTGCTTGCCTTCAAATCCCTACACAGTTCTTGTCCCACTTACATTTCTGACTTGGTAAAAAAATACTCCCCTGCCGCTCTCTCCGCTCCTCCAATGACCTACTAATGACTTCCTCACTCATAACCTCATCACACGCACGGATACAAGACTTCTCTAGAGATCCTCATCCTATCCGGCTTGCTACTACTTTCTGTTCATTTAAAAGAGCGCTCAAAACCCATTTTTTCAAACTTGCCTACCCATCTTCTTCTGTCTTTTGAAACCATCACTACTTCCTACCACTACATATCTCCCATCCTATTGTGTGTAAATTCCCCCACCTACTAGATTGTAAGCTCTTCGGAGCAGGGTCCTCTCCTCCTGTATCACTGTCTGTATTAGTCTGTCATTTGCAATCCCTATTTATTGTACAGCGCTGCGTAATATGTTGGCACTATATAAATCCTGTTTATTAATAATAATAATAATAATAATAATAATAATTGAATAGGAATATGGAATTGTACTTTTCATAGGCTTAGGAAATGTATAGTTTTGCAATGTTAAAAGTTTCTTTTCAATGATGTAATATTGAGTTACTCAGTAACCAATCCAGTGCTTCCAGCTATTTAAACATTTATAAAGGTTTGTAACCTATAATTTAGTCCTGAGTCAAATGTAACATGTAAAGGGCTTAAATGATGATTTAATGATGATTGATCACAGTCATGTGCCTTGATCACAAAAATTAACTGCTGGATTTTGTGCACTGTCCAATAGAAACTTTTATTTATTTTACAGTCTCATTTTCCTATATAACATCACTAACAGGGTAATCTTAGATCAGTGTTTATTACCCTTTTTAAAGAGGAACACCAAAATAACTTTCAGGTCTCCAGGAAACTCCTACTATAATTTTTATATATACAGATCACAGTATATTGGTTTTGGGGTCAGTGGGAAGAATGTCTCTTACAGTGCTGGCAATATGGAAGAATATCACCCTTACAGATAGCCAAAAGGATTAATGGGGTCACTTAAACTGACCTGAGAGTCACAAGTTGCTCAAGGAACCCCTACTAACCTCTGGAAGAACCCTGGTTGAGAAACACATTAGATGGACAGTTTTGGATGGACTTTGGGTAAATGACAAATTAAACTCCAAGTTTAGCTAGAAATTACACTACAGCATTAGCTTTTTTTTCTTTTCCTTTATGTTAATGTAAATCACAACTATTCAGTGTCAGAATTGTTATTGTTAGGTTTTATATCAGGTTCTAATAACCTTTTGTAGTATGAAGAAAACATTTAGTTACTGTAGCATCCTTGAAGCATTGGTAAGATAGGCAAGGAAAGATGTGCCATCTACTGGCTAGAAATAATATTACAGTACATCAGGGACCTTGACAGCTAAAAAAACATCCTTATATAAGAAAAAAATCATGTAAAATGGGATTGTATAAAGACTGTTTGCATTCAATAGTACAATGTTGATAGGTACACAGAATATGTAATATTTGAATAAAAATGACCTTGATTGAGCAAGCAAAAGCATCTGAAAATTGTGAAAAGAAGCCTTGAGTAACGGCCTTGGAGTCCATTCACAATGAAGGTTCTTTAAGTTCCTTCCCAGTAAATACATATTGTTTGCACATAATGCATGTCAATAGTGGAACTAACTAATCTAGTACACTATGAAAATTTGAAATATGTGATACTATGTACAGTTGCTTCATACTTGCCTTTGCTTTTACAATAGCAAAAAGTGGAAAATAGACCAATTATGTCATATAGTGAACGTGTTTAGAAAGAATGTAACACAAAGCTACAGACGGTAAATGCGTTCAATTCTCATCCTTCCAATTCATTTTCTTACTATTACAACTCACTGCAGTCAGTAAAGTCAGTGGATTGCTTATGTTAATGTAAAAAGCCTGTAACTGTGCTAAAATCTTACATTTACTAAATGTACTTTTAGTATGAACTTGTTTTTTGCATTGAAAGGAATACGAATCTAAAAGAAGAGGAGGAAGATGGCGGCACTTGATTTCCAACCCATGCCGGAAAGGGACAATGCAGGACCGACTCAACTAGGATTGCAGAGGAATCAAAGGCTTTCCATCTGTAATACTAGTTTTTGGGTTTTTTAGTGATAGTTCTGTCTTGAGTATTTTTTCTAAACTAAGAAATTCCCTAAACTAAGAAAAACAGCCACCTAAAATAAATTAATAATATCCTAAAATAAATTAAATACAGCATAAATAATAATAAATGAATAAATCATGCACAGAAAAGTTTAAGTGACAACTATGGGGTCTGCTTCAAAGCATCTCTGGTGGGGAATCTTCACAGGTCCAAGCGTTTTCAGTGGCAGTGATTATTTTGCAACAATGTTTAGGGAATGTCAGACTCACCCCTTTACGTTCTTTATCAAACTTTTTTTTTTAGGCACTTTTTTATGTCCCTTACGACATTTAAAATCCAAGGGTCCCAAGGTTCCCTGTGCTTCAGTATAAACCTGTTTAATCTGATTTTAGTGCATCACAATTTCATTTTGTCCCAACTTCACCTTTCCTTAGGTAGTTTTTCTAAATACATAGTTTATTCAACACTGCAGATAATTCTGGAACATTTCTTTGTGATGCAAGGAATTTGTTTAGTAACTACGGAGCCATTATGTGTGATTCTTTCTTTCTTTATTTTAAGGAAAACAGTTGATTTTTATACAAATAGAAAAACCTGTAATTTGAAGGACAGCACTGTCATTTCAAACAAAGGCATGAATAAATAGGACAACAATCAATTGTATTTACATTTTTATCTTACTAGAAAACTTAAGAAACTTGTATTTATATAGCGCTGACATATTATGCAGCGCTCAACAAAGTCCATTGTTATTACACAAACTGTCGCTCAAAGGGGCTCACAATCTAATGTCTCTACCATTGTCATATAACATTACAATCGAAGGACAATAATTGAGGGCTTTGGGTTATGGTATGGTAGCAGTGGAGTTTTTGAAATGCTTCTTCTCTGATGCAGAATGCCAGGGTGGTCTGCCACTTCCAAACATAAATGTTCACCTCAACAGGCACCACTGGGTACTCACAGAGAACAATGATTCACACAAAATATGTTCTGATTACTTTACAACAAAAAAATCACACTTAAACCTCAGCACAATTATTGTTAAAAATAAAATGCTTTCATTACATTTGTATTACTGCATTGGGTATAACTGACATTCTGAACATTCCTTAAAGAAGGATTAAATTTAGGAAAAGAACACAATGCTCCCCTCTGTACCCATTTGTTACCACTCCAAAACACTGCTCATCTTTACACCTGCCCTGTGGTGTTAACTCTGCACCCCTCCTTCACCACCAGTCACATCTGCGGCCCCTGCAGCATCCCTGACCACTAATCACTTTTGCTCTCACCCTGACTTAAGGGGTAGTAATGGGGGCATTGTGCCATTCAATATCTGTGACCCATTGAACACTGAGGAGTCTTGCAGCATTTGGATGCCTAATGTTATTTTATATCACTAATTCATAGTTTGGGGTGGTGATAAAAATGCAATGCCACTTTCCCTATTCAGTGCCAAATAAAAAGTGAAAGTGAGGATACTTCTTCTATAACTAGTATAAATAGTAAAATAACCAGTGCTACATGAATTGGTGGGGGGCTACTTTATATATAATAAAATGACAATGCTTAGGTTTGGCAGTAAATTGCTAGTCCTTAGCACTATCAAATGACAGAATCACGGCTACAAAGAAAATTTAGCACAATGCATCTTGATTGTTTTATTTTGCCTTGTTTGTCTCTTTTGTCTTAACTGGCTCCAGAGGCCAATAAAAAATATAAATGGGGATTATTTTAGGAACAGATATAAGTCTGCACTGTGGTGCAATGTGCTTTACAAATCCATCTTGGATGAATTGGATGACAACTAGAAGGTGACAAAATCACATGGAGCAAACCCTATGGTGCTGGATACATACCCCAGCCTGACTTAATAAATTGGGCAGGCTGCAGGTATATACTATAGTCTAAAAACGAGTGGATAAAAATATCTGTTATATATTACCAATATGCTTTATACAGTTAAAAAAAACCTATTGGGACCGAAACAGGTTCTTTGGCGAAATCTTGCCAGTTAGAACCCATACAGCAATAAAAAAAGTTTCCTTACCCCATGCTGTTCAAAACCTGGGCTTTAAGGAAAAAAAAGAATATGAAAAGCACACACATAAAAAATGGATAAAAAATGTATTTTGGTATATCCTTGCGTCAAAGAGACCTTAATTATTTTTGTGCAGTGATTGACATTTCAGCTAATACAGGATCATAATCTCCTTGAACACAGCACTCCGCAGTCAGAATCTTTGATCTTGGCAAATGTTCATTACAATTGCTTTGTGATTTTATATGTATGGTAATGTTGAGCTACGTGTGTTGTAAGGGGAATTAAATATCCAGCCCAGTACCACTGAAAATACAATATCAAGGTTACAATTATCCAAAATTCAAACAAAGCAGCTGCAGTGAATTCTAATAGCTGGAAAAGCTGAAGCCCAGCACAATCTCACAGCACATATTTATATATTTGTATAGCTTTCACCTTCAAATGTATGGAAAAAAATGACTAGATGCATGAACAGCAGACAATACAATGAAATATTGCCTATGAAGGGAACAAACATGCTGATTTATATGGCAAAAATGTTCTCTCTTATAGAGCCTGAATCATTAAAGGCTGGAGAAGATGCACTTTCACCCACGGGGAGAACCTGGGTGACCCAGCAAACCTGGAATCGATTTCTGAAAAGTCATTTGTTTTTTGTCAGAAAATATTTTCAGTCCTGGTCCAGATCCAATTCAGGTTTGCTGTATCATCCAGGTTCACTGATGAAAGTGTATCTTCTCCAGCTTCGGAGAACATTAATATATCAGGCCCATAGAGTCGTCCATAAACGGATTGAAATGTTCGAGAATGGTTGTACTAGTGTGATGGTTCTACATAACTGTGGGTATACAAAATACAATACGGATCAGTACACAACAACTGTAGAGGAGTTCATCATATAAGGGATACTTTACGCTGGCAGTGAGGTTGAGGTGTGTTTACCCCTTCCTTATTCCAGAAAATGCTGCCACTTGGGAGACGCTACATGTAGCATCTCCCTGCAGCACCCCTCAGGGTCTGCAGTGAGTGGTATTAGTACTGCTTAATACCGCCAGCTGTCATATGTGCAGATGCTGCTTCTTTTTGAACCAGTGCTGTGCAATTGCTCAAGCGGCTGGCAGGGTGCATTTTGCAGGAACCCACACAAAATCAGAGTTTGTCAGTTTTGATACTTTTTCACATGTTCGCATATCAGCTAAGCTACTGAGCTTTGTAAACAGGCGTTTTTAAGAAATTAGCTAAGAAGATCTAGGAAAAGAAGACTAAGCTCCTAAAACTCCACCTGCGGACTGGACGTTAATGTGGCAATAGTTTTACCCACCTAATATATATTTTTTAGTTTTATCTTTTAGTCCTGAAAAGAAAAAAAAATGCAAAACTATAAATTTCCTTTACCCACTAAAGCGTGACCCCTAAAATAGGTTAACATAGCCTAATATTGCCTTTTTCTGCATTCTTCCACATATTTCTCCCAGTTACTATGCACCAAGTCCCCACAGTGCTAATCTCTTGGTACTGAAAGTAACAGCTTTGTGACTTTTCATATTAAGAATGTATGTTTTCACTCAGTGCTATATGTAACTACAGTATCTATAGATCCCTGTGGTTTTCTGTCTGGAATACATCAAAATTTAATAAGAGCAGGTGACATCTGCCTTAGGCAGTATACTTCAATATATTTATATAGTAAAACCAATTGTAGTTTATCCCTGTTGTTCAGTTCATTAAATTTCAATACATGTAATCATTACCTCAATGACAGCAAAAAGTAAGGTTTTATAAGCAATTATTTATGAGATATTCTGGTTCCAATTCATATATAATATTTCACCCACATTACTCCACAGCTCTTTTATTCTATGCTTACCATACTGACTTATAGTACATCATGCCTTTAAATATCAACATATATATCATGTAAAGTTAATTTAGAAGACCTTGTATTGTGCAAAATTGGTTGACCAGATCAAACTTGACTCACAATTACAAGCTTTGAAGCTTGATGGAAATAGTCAAGTGTCACTTTAAAATTAGACTTTTTATCAATTTAACTTTTCTTTTCTTCTGTGACTGCTGATTTTTTAGTTACCTGCAAAGCTCCTTGATAAAGATAATTTCTAAATTGCTGGGGAAGTCAGGGTACCCATAAACATGCCTCTGAAGAATGAAGTCTTTTGAAGCTTTGCTTTTTCACAAATTAACGTTAAAGTGTAGTTTACATATTTTCAACCCATTGAAAGATTATTTCCATTAGAAATGAGTTTATTGGGTTAAACAGGTTTTGTCCCATGCCAACTGGTAATATTAGTTTAAATAAAAAGGTGGGAGTGCCTTAAGCTGTGCACTTTAAAGTGTTGCTTATGTTTCTATTTATTAAACTATTTTTAAAAACAGCATGGGCTCCTCCATCTATCATTGAAAACAGGATCTCTTCTAATTTCAAAACCCTCATGGGAAGTTTGCAATGTATATATATATATTCTGCATGGACAGTTATTTTATTCACTTGCTCTTGCATCCCTGCGACCCTTACAAATATTTCAAGAAATCTTTTAAGACTTTGTGGGGAAAAAGCCCACATTGGCGAAGATAAGGATAGGTAAGGCTGGTAAGAAAAATGATATCATTTTCCAGAAATTTTCTGGCACCCACATATTTATTATGGCCTCCTAAGATGTGGTGCTTGGTGCCAGAACAATCATTTACAGTGTCTGTAATACCTGGCATATGCTAGGCATACCCAATTCGATTTTTCACCCATTATTACCGCGGTTCTTCAGATCAATATTACAATTACAATAGATTTAAATCCACTGACTACAAATATTCAATGTACCATCAACTTATTCTATATTTGATCTGAATTACAGTTGATTAAATGATACTGTTACATCTACACCAAAAAATGGTTTCAATTTCAATGTGATGGTTTACCAATCAACAACAGAATCCACCTTTTATCATTCTGCCCAAATACAGATCTCATGTAGGAACATTTGTGTCTAATCAACTGATAATTTTATGTAGTATATGGCTTGTTTTAGTAAGAACTGATTATAAGGTCACTTTATCTATTCAACCTATTTTTTCAGGGACTTCAAAGAATAAAAAAAAAGTTGCTTATTTTGATGGTAAACACAATCTATACTTCCCTGATTGTTTCATGTCCCACAGTCTTTGACAATTTTCTTTAACTAGATCAATCCACCTACATATGTTGCTATGTCTTTTCTGACAACCAGGCCGGGTTTATTAAAACATTAATGTTTTCCAGGCCGCTTTATAAATATCTTTTTGTGCCTGAAAACAGAAACATTGAACATCAATTCCAGCAACAGATCGGAGATTGTCACGCAGAGCTGTGCATTGCCAGAGGCAAAGTACTCATAGAGCAAGACATGCCTCTTCCAGAATTATTATTTATAAGCTATGGGGGTGGTTGTGTATTAACATGAAACTATGACATGAATTTTTACATTTTTTGTCAATAAATGTAAATAACTATAGGCTACAGAATGCTCCATAATGTACAGCCCGTTTTATTGAAGACTTTGCATGGTGATGAAACCGTCTTTTAATATTGAATGGGATGTTCGTGTATTGTGATAGGATTTAGCTTTTGGTGGCTGATGAACAAAGCACCTGCAGAGTAAAACAGCATCTACAGTGGGTACCAGTGTCTTTGGTCAATCAGTCTTTATGGATAACAAGTCCACTTCCAGGCAGGACAAAATATATATATTTGTGACCTGCAATATTGCACTATATAATATGTAGTTGCAAATCACTTACTGTGCTTCCCTGTATACAAAATTGCAGTGAAAACAAATGTTAAAATCTAGATTTATTGATAGAAGCACTGAGACTGGGTCAGGTGCTGTAAAGCGGAACGATACCTAAATTATGTAATATTGCAAATAGACAAGTCCTTTACTGCAGAAGGGTAAGGTGATGTCCCTTCTTAAAAAAAATAACCTAACTTGTCTGACCATAATTTTTAAATATCTTTACTTGTCTTTGTTCGGTCATGGATGCCACAATCTTCTTCTTCTCCTGCAGGTTTTTAGGTCTTTGCCCATCTTGATTGTGTGCAATGATTTAATCAATACCTGGTGCATCCTTGGCATCAATTTTTTTAAAGAAGACAGCAAACAGGCAAGTAAGTATGTTTAATTGCAAAAGGGACATCACCTGACTCTTTCTGCAATAAATATCTGATTGCCTATTTTTAATGCAGAACTATAATTCCACAGCAGCTATGTACAGCACCCTGACATTCCTCCTCTCAGCCATAATCTGTTTGTATTGTGAAGTACACAGACCTGATGATGACATCACTAGATCTAAAAAGTGATAGAAATGAAAAAGCTATTGTTAAAGTTATTGTTATTAAAACTTAATTTGTTGAAAATGTCTCATTACATCTTAAAATAATGGAATGCTAAAATTAATTAGTTCCACCATGTAATTGCTGCATCAATATGTAAGTTGTACTGTGAAGCTGCTGTAATGATATAAAAATTATTTTTAATTATTTAAAATGTTTTTTTTGTAAAGCGATAAATCTGACTTTTCCCAAACATTCTCTGGTAGGTAATCAATCAATGCCATTGAAAATACATGAACCTGGACCTGGTAGTGATGTTCTTTTGTCTCCCCCCTGCAGTGTCTGGAGGCTGGAAGTCTTTATGCCATCCTGTAAAAGAATTACTTTGATGCATCATATTGTAATATTCATTCCAGGTGGAATTGTGCGTTTACTTCCAAGATGTTTTGCGTAATTGTTAATAACTTAATAAATGCCAAAGATCAAATTTCTGGTATGTTGCTTTTGCATTTCTTTTTATTAGGTAAATATTGTGGCATGATTTTGAAGTTAATACAATGGTAACTACTTTTTGTGACCTTGATGCTTCAAAAATTTGGTCTTTATTGTAAAAAGGGATAAAGATTGAACAAGATTGCATAATTGAAGAGAAGAAGGAAAAAGATGGGAGTGCCCTGCAAGTGAACTGAGACAGGTAAGTATAGTGGATTTAATTACTTTTTAAAAGTTCATATACAAAGAGATATCTCTTTGAACATAATACAACATTATCTAAAACATAATTATATGTTTTTACAATTTTATATATTACAATACAAAACAATATTAGACATCCAGGGAGGGTCACTCATGTGTAGGTTTGTGTACTAAAAAAAATGATATATGTTTATAGTTTATATTTCACCTTGTTTAGCTTAGCTTGCATCAAACACTGTAAAAAATGGATGGTTACATTAACCTTATATTATTATTTTTAATACATTCATAAATGCATATAAGAACAGGGTAAATGTTCAAGTAATTAAACGTTGTGCCTGCTAAACTTTGTTTTAAACTTTAATTTAGGTTGTCTCAATTTTTTTACAAAAAATAGGAAAAGTGGAGCTAAAGTTCTGCTTTGAAAATCTGTGATCAGGCCAATCTTGCAAATAATGCAAAATGGGACAGGTGTTAGCCCTTCTGCAATAAAATATACTTACCTTCCTGATAGCTTTCTTCTTCTGTCAGGATGCTGGGGAACCCAATGCATGCTGGCTTCTCGTCCAGCTGCTGGGACTAAATAACCTCCCGCGTGGGGTTTACATCCTCCTGGCCCAGCCAATCAAGATAACCAAAGATCAAAACCAGGAAGAGGAGAACAAAGAGTATGGCTGCACACGAGAAGGAACAGAGACAGGTGAGTGTATTTACAAAAATCCAATCATCACCTGTCCATCCTGCAATAGAGGACCTGTCTGGCCACATTATTTTATTTCTAGAGTTAGGATTCTGCTTTAACTCCTGAAGGTCATTTATGAATCCTTCACAAAACAAATATGACTTGGCTTCCTTTAGTGCATCCAAAATCACAAGTAAAACTTTTCCACATCTATGTTTTGCTCACAAAAAGCATCTGATATTTTTTGAGAGAGAACAATTTGGTTAGCAGAATTTTTATACAAAATAAAGGAAAAGCATGTGAAACCAGGCCAAAGCAAGAATGCAAGCCACAGAAAATGAGGTCAAAAATATTGATTAATCATAATAATAATAATAATAATAATAATAAGATTTGTAAGCTAATTTATAACTACAGCTCTAAAGCAAAGCAATTAGACATGATTTCCCATGTTCCAACCCAAAATGATATCATAGTGTTTATCTTGGAAAACCCACTGCAGCCAAATATTCCAAGATAAATCAGACTTTTTAGCAAAAGTCTAGTCGGAAACTGGTTCATTGATCAGTGTTATCACCATGGCTTTTTAAGGGTGGAAAATTTGAAGTGTTGGTTTGAAAGCTTTGATTGTTTTTATTGCCCTACACCCCTATCCCATGCTTATAGACAACCAAGCTAAGTGTAGCTATATCCGTAGTGTGATTTTGCAAAAGCCTCCGAATCGTTGAACACTTAGGGCCACATATAACCACTGTTTTTGTACAGGCATATAGTGCAGATTATTTTTTACTGATCCAACAAATATACATCTTTACACTTGTGAGACAGGTTAACATTTCACCAACAAAATAGCATTCTAATATTACTATAAATGACAAAATAGAAGATGCTGCTGTTTAACTGTCATCCTGCAGGTGTCCATAGAGGCTTGTTCATATCAATTCTGAAGCTGCAAAGTCAGGGGAGAGATTGTCCTTATTGTATCACAATGGCTTTATATGAGGAAGCAAGATGTGTGACAGCATTACAATGCCAGCTACACATTACTAGCAGATCAGGAGCTGTATATTTCATTCACAGATTTAACATCTCACTCACTCACAGCACTCAAACATCTCATGATGCAATATTATTACACAGTATTTATATAGCACCAACATTTTACACATGTTGGAGGGGGAAGCCAATAATTCAACTGCATGTTTTCAGAATGTGGGATGAAACCAAAGTACCCAGAGGAACCTGCAAACGCCATGCAGATAGTGTCCTGGCTGAGATTCAAACCTGGGACCAAGTGCTGCAAAGGCCAGACTGCTAACCACTGAGCCACCACCCTGGCTCAGAAGCTTAATTCCTAAAAAAATTAAGGTGTTACTGAATGTTATTAAGGTGATTGTTCATCCAAGAATTGGAAATCTCCTAAGTGACATTCTGTTTCTTATTACCTTTTGCTTGCTTAAAAATGAGTTTTGACATACATACTTTTGTTATCACCTAGTTTATATCCCCACATATTCCTGGCACACACCCGGAGTTTTGGTGACAATACCATGTTCAGGGGTTTTAACATAAAATATTCTTGACTATATTTAAAACAGTTTATGGGAAAATGATATGCCTTTTTAATTTTTTTTTCTTTTGGAAAATGTTCCCACTGATTCACCAGACATCAGTAGCAATTGTGGTGACAATGATATGTTCAGGAGCTTTCAGTTAACTTACAAGAATCAAAATCTCCAAAAAGACAAATTTTAACTATGACACATACATTTTTCATTTTCCAGCTCAAAATTAACCTGGCTGAAATTTCTCTGCTCATCCATATTACAAGTACCTTACATTTTGCATCATGAATACAGAGCTGGCTGCAATCATCTGTGTCTTTATATCTACCTGGAGTTCTGCTTTACAATGCTAAACTAATGCTTTATTAGATGCATTTGTAATTATAAACATCATCTGATGGGATTTTTCCTTTAATGAGTTTCTTTAAATCATGTGCTGATTAGTACATAATAGTGAGCTGTAATTACAAGCAAGGATTCTATTTAATTTATGGATCTTTAGTGAATCAATGCCATAAAGGTAAACAAACAGCATAATTCTGGGAAGGCAAAGCTATGTGATGCACAAAATGTGTGAAACTGGAGATACATGATTGTGGATTAAACCTTTGTGAGCTGTGAAGTATTTATGGATTAATAAATGGCCAGGACACCCTGGTGAGCCTGGTTCACTTTATGTCACTTGAAGAGGACTGCTTTTTAAAGACTAAAGAATCATTTGAATTTTAGATTTGAAAAACAACTTTAATGTTCACTTTATAATGGTGAATTTTGACTTTCATAAGGCACAGGCAAGCCAGTAGCTTGCTTGAGTGGCTACATACTACTAATTGGGAACTTTAAAAAGTTATGATCAGGCAGGTCTTTATTGCAGAAAGGGACAGACGATGCCCTTTCTGCAATTAAACATACTTACCTGCATGATCTCTGTTCCCTTGCAGCAGCTGGGGCTGAATAAACTGTATCAACATGGGCAAAGATAAAATCGGGCAATCGTCCCCTGTCCCTTCTCCAATAAAGAACTTGCCTGGTCGAAATTTTTTTCTAGAGAATTCTAGAACTCTAAAGTTTAGTTCTGCTTTAAAGCGTAACATATTTGCACTCTAAATAGCAATTTGACAACATTCTGTAATTGGACAATACCTCCCCAAACTTCCAATGTGTATACACATTCTAGAATAGGTCATTTCTCAATTCAATGGACAGTGCAGGGGAACCTCTACTGCAGTACTTTTTTTTATAAATGTTTAACCAAATGTATCAATTGCTCATTGTGGTTCACTTTGGAAAGTCTTAAACAACTTGCTGTTGTGGATAAATTGTTGTTTATGTTCTGGATAGTATTCCTATGGTAAAGCGTAAGTAAACCCAAAACTAACCCAAAACAATAAAATCACACTTACCTTCAATCCCACAGATCAGTCTATCCGTCGGGAGGTTTCTTCCTTCGTGTCCTGTGTCGTCCCAGTATCCGTGTTCAGCCTTGTGCAGACAGAGCGCCATTTTCTCCTCTCTTCTTCCATGTTCTTCTTCCTACGTCATTCATTCTTGCACTGCGCAGGCGCGGGATTGGGTGACGTAGATTGGAAAAAAAACTTGCCAATATCACTGCACATGCGTGAGATCGGCACTTTTTGCCTTATTGATGAAAAGTCTCCTCAAGCATGCACAGTAGGAGCAGCCAAGAGCCTCCTGGGATGCGTGACGTAGGTATCCTGGAAGACTCGAGAAATCGTGAATAAAGGGGGCGGTGCTGCACTTGTTTTTTTTAAAAAAAA
>NC_092859.1:134032208-134065032 GCF_032062135.1 Pyxicephalus adspersus | reverse complement strand
CATGAGTGATCAGAAGGGGAATAATCTTTCAGAATCTTTTTTTTCTAGATTTTCCTCCTTTAAAATTGGGTGCGTCTTATATTTCGGAGCGTCTTATACGGCGAAAAATACGGTAATGTCTGTTAATGTCATAGTACAGAAAATAATACAAATATAAATGTATTCTGTAACTAATATATTTACCAAAATCACTCAAGAAGGTAAACAATGCAAACGTTCTACCTGCTGTCTCTTACAAAACCTCTCTTTAACGTTGCTTTTGTTTGACATTTTTATAGATGTTTCATACCTCTTCTGCTTTAGCACATTTTATTTGTTTATGTCTGACCTCGTATTTTCACAAGGCCCCAAATATATTCCTAAACCTGCTTAAGCACGTTCTACATCTATATTGCTTAGGCAATATAAGTTTTTCATCAAATACTATTTACTTAGCAATAAAGTTGACACCTGATAACTGTCCATGAGACTCTTTCTTAGGACCTCCTGGATGCTACATGGCAATAATATTTCTTTAGTTAGAATAGTTTAGCAGGAAGCTTGTCTTTGGCATCTCCATGGGCATACACACATTCTGTTTGGTACCATAGAACAGTGCCGGGCCACTGTTGGATCCTCTTGTTCTTATTGAATGTTAGTTTGGTATCCTTAGTTCCTTCGGTATTTCTGACTTCTAGGCAATTGAAGTTTTAGATAACAATGGTGACATTTTGTTCAGTGTCACTTTCTCATTCTTCCCACAGAGATTTGAGTTTGGTTTTGTTGAACCAGAGATTATTGTTATTTCCTATTTCGGCATGTTGATAGAAAGAGCTTTCCCTGCTACATAGTTTGAAACATTTACAATTGATAACTTACAACACTTGTGTAAAGCAAAAGTAATATGAAATGTTAGTGAGTGCTATTTTGCTTGAATGTTTTCCAGCCTTTTAAATAAATGAACATTTTACCTGTTATAGAGATATATATTATACAAACTTATATGTTATAGGAAGATTTTTTTAAGCATAAAAGCACATTTTTTTATTATACATCTCTATCGTAGTACTGCTATGTTTTTTTAAACACATTCATTCTGACATCTCTACATATAAACAGCTTGAACAGCATAATTACATTAAAGGAAACCAATATCATGCAAAGTGGATCTGACTGAGAAAATGTCATATCTTATAATGCATTTCTTATAATGTAGTCACCACCTATACATAAACATAACAATTTCAAGCTATGATAAATGTTCTTGGCTGTTATAACTAAATTCTATAGGTACACAAGGGATGTTTAAGGACAAACACTGACCTTTGTAAATTTTTTCCATGCAGGGAAGTGTTTTAACGACCTTTATTTTTTATCAAGATAATAGTGTGTTTGGTTTCCTGGCCTGTATTGTTTAAAGTTACTGAATGAAAGTGATAATTTATGTTCTTTAAATATACATATTTAAAATACAATAATTAGAAACAGATCCAGAGCAAACCACAATGTTTTTGGTAATGACTTTGGTTGCTTAAGTTATAACATTTTGCTGTGTTCTCTCGAGAAATGTACTAATTCCTTTTTTTGGATGTTTTTGCAATGCAATGTGTATATTACATTACATATACAGGTATTTGTAAAGCACAAAATGTTATTATATGTTAATATTTAATGTATTTATGGTGCCAGGGGTATATTTCCAGACATCAATATGTGATATCATAAGTCTGCATAAACACAGACTGATTTATGCTTTGTGCTTGGAGAATTGCACAAACATGTTTATTATATATCTGAAGAAGTTATTCATGTGGATTTTTTTCTTGTTGCTATTTTGCAAAATAAAACATTTTAATAAAATATGCTTTGTTTTACTAAAGGGATTTTCTGTTTTTAACAAAGTGCTAACATTTTGGAAAAATGCTGGGAAAACCTCTAGATCAATTCCCACACTCCCAAGAGGACCTGAGGGGTCCATTTGTAAATCAACTTTTCTAGCACTTGAAAAATGAAAATCCATTTTTTGATCAGCTAGATTTTGTCAAGGGAGCTTTTCAAAACAGAGTGGTTGGATAAATTTCCTTTTTTATAAACAAACGCAAGCTTACTTAGTAAACAAATCTTTTCTTCACGTGAGTTTCCTTTTTAACTTAAAGCAGACTTTTTATGGTTAGGGATGAGCGAGCGAGATTTTTAAACTTGATCTCGCCGCAAATTAAGCCGTTCACGATTACCTAAATTGTAAGCGAGAACAGCCGGTGTAAATTCGCTGATCGAGATCAAATTTTCCTTGTCCCCATTTAACCTCTAGTGTAAGGGATCGCACACACTGACAGGTAGATTCCCAGGGGTGCATGAATGAATGCAGCCCTGGGAATCCACTGCGAACCCCCGGCACTAGAGGTTAATTAACCTCTAGCGCCTGGGGATCGCACCCAGGGGGATTCCCAGGGCTGCATGAATGAATGCAGCCCTGGGAATCCTTCTGTAATAATCGGGGTTCGAGAAAACCCTGGCATTCTTGTTCATCCTTAATCATGGCATTTTTAGCATTTGAACACTTTTATACAACTAAAAATGTTTTTTAGGGTTTTTTTATAGCTTTTTGTTTTGGTTTAAAGAGGGGGATCACTCCTTTTCCATCTTTACCACCGTGGTGGGCTGCATGGTACACCAGAGCTTCCTGGGATATATATGTCACATATATCAGTAGGCTTCAGGCTGTTCCTCCTGCTGTTCTCTGATCTTGGGCATGCACAGTGCAAAATCTAGTGATGTAAGAAGAACCAGGAAGAAGGCTCCAGAAGATGGCAGCGCCTGCTGATTCCTCCGCACCGGAAAGAGGAAGAAATTTGGGACGGTGCAGGGCAGAAGAGAACAGCGCAAAGTGGGAGGTATGCTTCTTTTACATGGTGTCAGAAAAGCCAAGGTTTTGACTTTTCAATTCTGACTCAAAGTATACTTATCTTGACATTTTAACATGATAAAAAAGGGTGTCAAACCCTTTGATGTAATAAAACATTTTTTAGAATAAGTTTTCTTCTGTCTTTACTGTCACATGATGCCACATACATCACAAATCCCAGGCTGGGCTTCTGCGCGTGCCCAGGCTTGGCTTTCCCGGAAAGTAAAAAAAAAGTGATCACACATGTGCAACGAGATTATCACTTTTTTCATGTTTTGAGAAGGAAACATCACTTAATCTCAAGCCTGTGCAGTGTGAGATTGGGTGACATAACAAGAACCTGTAAAAGGGCTGGTGGCACCTCATGTCCTGCCCACACTGGAAAAAAGAAATCCAGAATCACATCCACAAATCAGTTCTTGGTTCTTACCATTCCTGCAGGAAATGGCGGGAAATGGAAAAGGAAAGGACAATCACACTACATAAATTCAGTAAAAGCCTGTTTCATTGTCTGTGTCTGTCAATTGCAACACCTAATGTACAGCGCTGCATAATATGTTGGTGCTATATAAATACTGTTTATTATTAATCAATAATATTACCAGCTGACAAGTTAGTGTAAGGGGGTAATTTTTGCACCTTGGAAATAATACCAGAAGGAGAGTTAAGATTGCAGTCTTTCAGATAACAGTCTTAGAAAAACAAGCCTCACAATTTAAGATAAAAAAGCTCAGGGGACATGGACAGAATCTAGGCTTAAATGCACAGGGAGATATTTTTACAGACACCAAGTGGGCTTTGACCATTATACCTAGCAAGAAAATATTTTTTTCCCCTCTGACTAAAGTTGCTCTTCTTCATACACTGCTGCACCGCCAGTCTAGCTTTGCAGTCACTTCATTACTAAATGTAAAACATCACCTCCCTCTCCGCTCTGTTCTTCCCTGCATGTGGCTTCAGACCCAGCAGTTTCTGAATGGAGGCCAAGTGTGTTTGTAGTGATTAGCAGATAAATTAACGGCATAGTCAGACTATTGCAGTGCAAACTCTATGAATTGTAATAGGGCAGCAAACAAATTCCTTTGATTAAAATTGATTGGAACAATAACGGAGATTAAGTCAGGGTACAAAAGACACACCTGGGATCTGAACCACTGAGTTTGCTGGGAATGGGACTAGATCATAACACACTCAGAAAAACCAAATAATCCTTATGAATAAAAACACACAACAAAATAAAACCATACAAAATGTACAAATATACAAAAAATAAACATTCTCTTTACTAAACAAAGGTATGCAATATGAAAGAAATATGTAAAATTTACAACAAATAATACAACAAAAACACGTACAAAAAGAATAAAAATGATTTAAAATGAGAAACAATTCTCTCAATGTGATGGGAACAGCTGAACTCTTTGAATTATCAGATATATCAGTAACTCTGGATGTATTGATTACCATAAACTACTACATATAAAACAATATATAAAGGTATGTATATACACATACACATTCATACAGGTAGTCTCCGGGTTACATAGAAGATAGAGACTGTAGGTTCGTTCTTAAGTTGAATTTGTATGTAAGTCGGAACAGGTACAGGTACAATTAAGGACAGATGTTTGTCTCAACATAATTATTTTTATCTTTCTGTGCATGCAGTGTGGTGTCAGTTGCTGTATAAAATCCTCAATGTCAGGTTATCACAAACAAAGCAAAAGAAAAAAAACTTTATGGAGCCTAGACATTCAATAACTTGTGGAGCAAGCTGCGCTTTGATTTGCAAAAAGAAACAACTGCAGAGTTTGTCTTGGTCGTTAAAAAGTTACAAGAGGTTGCAGAACAGCTCAGCCCTTAAGATCACCCAGAACCTCATCTGTGTTTACCAAAAGACTTCTTCTGCAAATCATGCTAACCACCCCCTCCCACCATCAAGGCTCCGTCTTGCACACAAGCATGCAGAGAAGCCCCGCTCGTGTATAGGGGTCACCTGTATGTCAGATGTCCTTAACTCGGGGACTACCTGTACTTTTATATATATTTTTAGAAATAAAGAAATGGCGATAATACATAATGATGAACCCTGTTGGGCCTGATCTAATAAAGCTCTCCAAGACTGGGTGAACCTGGGTGACCCAGCAAACCTGGAATGGATCTGGTCCAGGATTAATAACATATGCCAACAAATAGCAAATTATTTTTATGAAATACATTCCACCTGACCTGGGAAGCAAAAATGGCTCCTTAGTTTAAGGGACCCATAGCAAAAGAGAAACACTTGGATAGAGACTATACTATGCATTAATATGTCATTTTATGTTGGAGAGGAACAATGTTTGGCCAGTTGACATCACAGTGGTAAGAGTTGTGTGGCATATAAAGATCTCCTCTCTGTTTGGCAAGCTGCCATCAAATCATTTTTCACTTGTGCATCAGATTTACATGTAATTAAAACATTGTGACTGGCTGAAACTCAAATGCAGAAAAAAGTAAGGACATTGATTTGTATTCACAGCTCTTACAGACAACCTTAATCAATCTGAATTTTATAAATCTTCTTTCATAAATCTCCAGACAGCTGGCAACTCTGATGAATGATCAGCGATTAACCATACATAACTTTCGTAGAAGGAAATTAGAAATGGCTAGTCTGGAAATTTAAAGTAAAAAATCAACAGATCTTTTAGTCTTTCATAAATAACGAGGAAAACTGTAAAATCTGCTCAGACTCACTCTATTTTTTTAAGAAGGATTGTACATGGGGGAATAGGCATAATCATTCTTGTAATGTTGCCTGTAACATTGGGTTCTATTTAAAAAATAGTGAATCTGACATTCCTTAGTGCTAATCAATTACTGCCATTAAAAGACATGGCTCTGGAAGATTCCCACAAGAAATGTTTGTGAATGTTTGATTCCCTGTTTTATAAATAGGGCTGTTGTGTACCTTTACCTAGCTGAGGTGTGGACCAAACATAGTTTAAAGTCTTCTACCACCTTGCAATGTGGGTGTAAAGCTGGTGTAATGGAGCCAGTGTGGACTTTGTGTATCTACCCTAGACACTGAAACATCTAAAGCCTACATTTCAGCCTAGGTAAAGCTTACACTTCAATATATGTGTCCCACAAAGAATAACAAAAAGTCTTTCATTATGACTTTTGACTATTTACAACATATAGCATCTCTGTCCCCATTAAATAATCACTGGATAAATGAAAAACTTTTTTATTCACCTAAAGTTGCAGTCAAACTCCAGCGGGTTTTCTATTTTCCTTCTTTTTTTTCCAAGTTGGGTCTTTATCAGGTGCCTATGGCACTGCCTGTCAGGTATTTGAATGTCTTTCTGGAGGTTCTGAATAGACCAGAAGCAGAGATTGGACTACGTCGTCACCCTTCAAGTCCAAGTCGAGTCCCAAGTCATTGACACCAAGTCGAGTCCTAAGTCACGTCACTTCATTCATCCCCATTGGTCCCCATATGAAAACAAAGCTCCGATCCTGTTCTTGAGCACTGGATCGCATTCTAAGTCCACAGCTTTTTCTGCTGACAACTGAAGGGGAAAAGGAGGAAGGCATTGAGGCTTTTGTAACACAGCCTCCCCCCCCCCTTCAGCTGTTAGAGAAGAAAACTTAGAATGCAAAAAAGGCAGAGATGAAGGCAGTGTTACAGAACACTCACTGCCTTCCTCCCCCACCTTTCTTGCATTCCAAGTTTTCTCCACTCGTGCCTCCACTCAGCCGTGACCGCAGGTTCCCATGCTCCCTGGGCTGTACTTATCAATGATAAGTAGAGCCCGGTGACCATGGGAACTGAACTCAGATGAACTCTCAATGGAGAAACTCCATTGAGAGTTCATCTGGAGTTCACCTGCAGTCACAGCTGATTGAAGGCACCCGCGTGCCTCCAATCCGCTGTGACCGCAGGTTCCCAGGCTCCCTGGGCTGTACTTGTACGGCCCAGGGAGCGTGGGAACCTGCACTTCAATGATGTTTGCGAAATCGGTTCGCCGAAACTTCGCTGACCCATCGTAGATGTTAGAGGCATTCTCGCTCATCCCTATTCCCAACACTGTTTACTTGGCAAAGTGATTTATAACTTTGCAAGGAACTCAGCAAAACTAATTTACTTTGTTTTGTGAATTTGGTACAGAGAATTTCCAATCACATGCAAAAAAAAAAAAACAGTAAAAAAAAAAAACTATTTTTGCTTGTACATGATCAAGTCAAGGAGCAAACAGTTGGTTGCCAGGAGGAAATATAAATTTTAAACATTCCTGCAGAAATAAATTCATCCAAATAAAACATTGTTAATTATGCTAATGCTCATTGCATGATTTTTTTTGCTCGTGATTCCACTTTAACATATCAAAATAGAAAATTTTTAGTATGTCTGCAAATTGTTGATGATAGCCATATGAAGTTCTGCTCTATGTTACTGAGAAATGTAAACCAAATCAAACTAAAAATGATTCTGTTGTCATATGAATAGCAAATGCTACAGTAACCTTTACAACGGACTGCCAATGAAAACACACATCTTCTGAATGGATCTGTTTAAAGACTACCAGCGCCATATCAGCGATAAGTGCAAAATGTTTGAACTTTTTGAGCATACTTTGGGCTAACTTATCATGTGGGCACTTACCAGTCCTGACCATAGGTGCAAACATGGAACAATACAAATACAATATAAATCTCAGTACTCAGACTGCTGAGCTGGGCTACCTTGGTTGATGTTTTAAACATTACTTATTACATATTATAATAATATTATTAATAATGTGAATTTAATTTATTATAACATATGAAATACATTTACGTATTATGTAACATTTTGTAGATTGTAAGCTCTTCGGGACAGGGTACTCTCCTCCTCGTGTGCCCCTATCTGTGTCTCTCTGTCATTTGCAACCCCTATTTTTTATGTTGGCGCTATATAAATAATGTTTATTATATTAATATTAATATTATTATTATTATTATTATTAATAATAATAATAATAATAATAATAATAAACCATCTAGTGATGTCCCTGACCCTGCAAACCTGGTGGGTTAGTGTTTGTGCCTATTGGTTTCAACAGTAACTTCTCTTTGAGCCCTCCATAGCCTTACCTTACCCAGGTAGGATTAATAACTCCCAAAAAACTTTTTATCATGATTTGAAAATTTGAAAAAATTGTGCATTTTTTTCAAGGTTCATGTTTTTCTTCTGTGGCCAAAAAAGAAAAATGTTGCATATTGGTGGGCCAGAGGGTAATGAAAGGGTCTCTTCCAACAAATTAATTTCTTCTTTGTCAAGGGGAAAGCTTTGAATAATAAACAGATATTGCAACAGGCTTAAATAATGGTGGCATTGACCATGTTTTTGTTTTAGAAAAGACCTGAAAAATGAGTTGTAAAAGTTATATGAATCTGTGAGATGAGTGGTAAAAGTTATAGTGAATCTGATGATGGGCAGGTGATCACAATATAGGAGCAGATCATGGGAATGACGTCCATGATGACATAGCAGACAATGGAAGTGAAGGTTGTTCTGTATCTTAGCTTCTTTTTTGGATCCCTTAATGTGGACCCTAACCTGTTGGTGTGTGTTGAGCCTCAGCCGATTATAGCACATACTTACCCAGTGCAGTGGTCCCACACTGATGACGGGTCCAGGACCCATCATTGCTGCAGGCATTGAAGGCGCCATCAGCTCCACGGTGGACTTAAGCAGAGACCAAAACCCTCCAAAATGATTGGATGAAGTAAGCCCCCTGCGTGTACTGGAGTTACATTATCCCTGGTGGCCAGCCCTATGTGCCATGGGCATGTGCCATGTAGGTAAGAGTTTAAACAAAAAAGCTACCAGTTGGTTTGGTTTTTAAGTCTAGAATGATTTTGCATTTTTCAGTTTATTATTTTCTGTAACACCATTACTAATATTTATATATAGCATTGACATTATGGAAATGTGACATTTCATTTTTTATTACCTTTACAAAATTGTTTAAAATGTAATTTTGTCATGATGGGGTACCGAGTGAAAAAAAAAAAGACTATAAAAGATTGTAATAGTCTGAATACTTTTTGAAACTTATGGTCTGATGAAGCAGATAGAATCTGTGAAACGCGTCACTATTTGGAACCAGAATGTTATTGTTTGACTGTTAAATATTTGTAGTTATTTGCTGTGTCAATACCCATCATTATTGTTTTTAAACACAATTACATGTTACAAATTTGTTATGATGCACACTTGTTTTTGGTGCGATATATATTAAAATATGAATTTTAACTATATATATAATTATGGTATTTATGGTATTCATGTATATTTCATAGAAAGCCCCATTCAGTCCAGGTGCCAATATAATGTATTTGTGTTTGTATGGGTGTATACCACAGTAATTTAAATATAAAGTCACTATATATATATATATATATATATATATATATAATAACAAAATAAACTTCATAACCAGTTCGTAGTGGATTCACATTATACCAGTATCTGTTAGTTATTGTTATTATATGTGTCAACGTAGGGTTGATCTGGGGTTGCTTAAGTTAGTCAAGTCTAGATTCACCAAAGTTATGTGCCACAAAAATGTGGTCAGCTGACTATTGGATGGAAGGATTTTCAATCAGTTGACTTTTACTTCCTAAATGGCATGGGCATTTTCATTTCATATTTTAACAAAATACTGAATGAGTGGATATAAATGATAGACTTTGTTTACAATTACTTTATCATCATCTCTACTCAACATATATACAAATCCTTTGAAGGTTATCAGCCCTTTGTTGCTGTTTTCTGTGTGCTTTAATGGCTTTTTTTATTGAGGGGATGACATGGTTTCAGTGCTTTCTAGTGCTCTAAGGCAGCGGTTGTCTGAGAAAATTTTGGTGGTCCGCGGCTCTGACCGGCCAGAGGCGCAGACCACATCCCCTGTACTGATGGCAGGATCAGGGCGCTGGGTGGGTTGTGTCTCTAGACACAACCCGCCCACTCTCCTATCACAGGCAGGGGCGGGTTCTGGTATGATGAGATCACTAAAGGGGAAGTTTCTAGCCCTTTGGGTGACACCTGGCTCCCCGTGCATGCGCAGTATGGAGCTGGTAAATTTAGTGGTCCACCAGTCCAAAAAGGTTGGCAACCACTGCTCTAGAGGGGCAAATGTGAGTATTTGTGGTAATATGTATGTAAAGAACAATTTAAAATAATTGGTGTAAATATTCGTTTTTTAATGTCATATTTGGTTACAGGACTCATTGTCTCCTGAGGAAGCAAAGAATTGGCCTGCAAAACGTGTTGTCATGCAATAATGAGTCTATTATACGTTAAACTGCATGGACAATTTTATTGTTACTTGGTCTGAGACCATGTTTGTTATGAACTTACTGTGTTTGATATTTTAGTAATGATTTTAAATGCAAATACAAAAATACTTGTATGTTATATGTTATTTATAATTATTACATGTTGGATGCCTTAAAAGTCCCTGCATTTGGTAAAAATATGTTTTGCAGAAGAGACATCACCTTTCTCTTTTGTAATACAGTCCTAGCTAGTTTTAAAGTTGAATGTTATTTCTGCATTAATGTAGAGTGAGATGGCAGCAATGTGCAGTAAAATCATTTTCAAACATACCAGTCCTCTAAAATAAATGCAGAGCGCTGAACAGAATAAAGACATGGGTTAAAAATGAAAGTAAGTGTGGTAATTTCTTTATTGGTCTTGTGCAGTTATCCTTTATTACAAGAGGTCAATGATGGCTTCTTTAAATCTATTTAAGGATGGTAATAATTTAATAAATGTAGCCTGAGGGCAGGTGAATACAAACACAACCTCATAGATATTTTTTTTTTGATCACGACAATAAAGTGATTCTATTGCCCCCGGATGTACTCTATTAAATCACTACTCAACCAATATCTTGATGAGCATATTATTAACCTATATGTGACATGGCCCATCAGCAGTTTTAATATTTTTACATGTTACGCTGCCGTTTACAAAAGCCATGTCACAAACAGGGGGGGCTCACAATCTAATGTCCCTATCACAGCCTTATATCATTAATGCAGTCTGAGACCAGTTTTTAAAGGGAATCTGGATTAACCTAATTGCATGTTTTTGGGATGTTGGAAGAAACCACAGTGCCTGGAAGGAAATCCATGCAAACATACACAGGGAGAACATACACACTTCTTGCAGACAGAGTCCTGGCTGAGATTTAAACTTGTGACCTAGCGCTGCAAAGGACAGAGTGCTAGCCACTGAGCCAACTGGGATGCCAATTTTCTCTAGCTTTGGTAAGTATCCAGTTCTAGTATCATTTAGTAGATGAAACAACCAAAATATTCCTTTATATTTTAGGAGAAAGCATATGTGTATAAACAGGTTGGAACTTGTAGTTCTATTTCTAGCTCTTGAAAGGTCTGTGTCTCTTTCCACTGTTATGTGGTGTCTTGCAGAAATAGCTCTAACAAATGTGCTCCTCCGTTTGGTGATGC
Source organism: Pyxicephalus adspersus (assembly GCF_032062135.1). Taxonomy (NCBI): domain Eukaryota; kingdom Metazoa; phylum Chordata; class Amphibia; order Anura; family Pyxicephalidae; genus Pyxicephalus; species Pyxicephalus adspersus. The sequence continues at coordinate 134,053,640 of NC_092859.1, read as the reverse complement.
TTGGATAGTAAATTAGACTGTTTACAGAACAGAGACTGTGGGAATCAGTAGAGTATTCCCAATGTGTTACCCTAAGGTGGGTACAAGACACTATCAGTACAGGTATCAGTACAGATACACTTCATTAATTCCATGGGGTACATGTCATTCATGGAAGATCTCCTAAACTGTAGCCCATGTTTGTAAGGAGTTCTTCAGCGTGCCAATCCTTTAGAGAGGAACTAAACTGAAAACTCTCAAAAAAAAAACACACCTTCAGGCCCTCCGGGCACCATCATCTTCGTCTTCTCTTCCGGGTTCTTCATACTATGTCACCCGACCCAGGCGTGAGATTGGATGATGTAGGATGAAAAAAACATTTGACGATTTCACTGCCCATGAGTGCGCATGTCAAATTTTTCTCTTTGAGCAAAAAGGCTCCTTCTGCGCATGCCCGAGATGCTCAGGCATGTGCAGAAGGAGCGCCCAAGAGCCTCCCGAGATCCCTGACGTAGGTATACTGGGAGGCTTTGCGCTCCCATGCCCGCAGTGTCCTCAAGTGATGCCTGGCATCTGCTTCCCCTGGCGATGCTGGCCGGGCATCCCCAGGCTACACAGATGACAGCCGGCATTTGCGTCACTGGCGTGTGAACGTTGGCGATGCAAGGCCAGGAGAAGCAGATGTCTGCTGAGCATCTGCTCGCGAGTCTTAGGCTGGAGGGTGGGACCGTTGGGCAGGTAGGCGTGACAAAGCAGGAAATTTAAAATAATGAGGATGTTTAAATGTACCGCTTTTACATTTAAAAGTCCTCATTATTCATACTGCCAGGGAGGTTAATTGTGAAATTCTGGGGGTTCTTGAGTTTCTGAGAGTAGACAAAGAGAACTTCCTAAATTTAGATGGATGCAAGTGTACTGAAGCTTTTGTACTGAAGCTTTTGTGTTACTATATGGCAGTGGCGCCCAACCTTTTGGAGCTCGCACACCACTAAGCTCACAGACTCGGGACCACTGATGTGTGGGGAGCCGTGTGTCATTTAAAGGGGAAGAAACGTCATGATGCCAGAACCCGCTCACTCTCCCATTACATGCTCAGACCTGAGATGGGGGAGTGGGTAGGTTGTGTCCAGAGACACAAATCACCCACTGCTCTGAGCCTGCAATGCGTATAGCAGACATAGTTTGCTGGTCTGGCTGGTGCCCCCCCCTGGCTGGGGGGTGCACCGGCCAGAGCCACAGCCCACCTGTCAGATGGCCGCGGCCCACTAGTGATTGGGGGGTTGGGGACCCCTGCTATATGGCACGTTATTAATATTGTGTTCAGAAAATGTTCACATTTAGGATGTGGGTGTAGGATGGTGGCCAAGCCTTTCACAGATGCTTTTTATAATACCAGTACTTCTGCAAAAAAAGTAAGGGCTTAGTTCTGATAACACATATGATTAATTTGTGAACTGAGTGTTGTCGGGTCTGGCTAGCTGTTTTTAGCTAAACCATTCCCATTGTTGGATTTCTACAACCTAATGGTTAATCGTTTTCTAGTCCGTGATTCGGACAAGAAAACTAAATAACTTTTTTATGATGGCACAAAAAATATGTTTAGGGTACAGGACAGCTCTGAACTTACGACAAAAAAAAAACGCGATCTTTGCAACTATAAAACAAATATACCAAAATGTTTTATGGTATATTACAGAACAAAAAAATGAGCCAATAAAAGAATATCATTGTTTCGATATACCTTCACAAGGACCTGCACTTGGGGATTTGTTGAGGTTTCTTTATCTTAATTTTGCCCTAGAAATTGCACAATAAGCTTTCTGCTTTCCATTGTTATTCATGATGATAATGAATGATAATGATGATGATGATGATTCATCCACTATGAAGCAGAATAAAGCTCAAAGGTGCCACGTGGGTAGGATTATCAAATTTAGAGTTCTCCATTGGGAGTCAGAACACTCGTTGACTATGTTATATCATCATTTTTTGTTCTATTGTATTTTTTTCCTGGAAACAACAGTAAAACAAAGAATTTTACTTAGATATCGTCAAAGCTGTCAGGAAATTAAATACAAAACAATGATAAATTACAAAACAGAAGATAATTCCGAAGAATTCCTTGTATCGAGTGCCTGCTTTGGTTTTGAACCCCGGGGTGGTCTACACACATAAGGTTTTGATAGAAAGGGTGAATTTTTCAGAGAAGTTTTGATTTACTGTTTGAACATACTGAAAGTGAAGGGTACATGTTTTGCTTGATAACTTCATTTCTCCTGTTTATTATGTAGGAAAGGTTCCTCCATGTTTAATAGATTCCAGGCCTGATACAAATATTACATCAATGTTTGGAAGGGATCATTACCAAACAAAGAACTGTATAACTACCATTTCTAAACACTATTAATGCTATTCATGCATTGTATAAAAATACAAAACACTGTCATTTAGGAATGTTCATTTTGACATTTTGTTCAAGGTTTACCCCCACCTTTGTTGTAAACTCAAAACAATACCACCCATATCAGTATGCAAATGGGGTGCTACTAACTATCTTCATACAATCCAATAAAATATGCCAATACTTGGAAAAGCCTTGGTCACGTAGAGCTAACCATGTCTTTTATCTTACAATATTAACTTCTTGGTTGGTTTCTTCCTGGCACATCTATGTCACTACCTGCCTGATGTGTATATTTCCAATTGGCTATGTGCAGTTAGGTTTTTTTCTGACATTACCAAGAGGGAAGGCAAGGACCAGTGGTCATTTGCACCATTGCAGATTTGGATTTATAGTACCTGGACATAAAAGCAGTACTGTTGGGTGATCTTGATGGTAGGACTGAAGGCTGCTATGGGATCTATTTATAAAGCAATGAATGTGACTCACTGAAACATTCACTGGTGAATAATCAATTACTGCACTTGAAACACATAAACCAATATGTTATAATATGGTTATTATGGCTTTAGTAAAAAAAGGGTTTATTCATGTGGGCAGGGAAACATAAGAGCTTGTTTGCCCAGAGATGAGATTTTTTTATTTATTTCATTATTATTATTAATAAACAGTATTTATATAGCTCAACATATTATGCAGTGCTGTACATTAAATAGGGATTTAGCTTTAAATCGGTCTTGAATGTACCTGTAAATGGAGATAGGGTATTTGCTACATCACTACATTCAATACAATAAATAAGTCTCTCACTGGGCTTTGTCCATTAATATTCATATTTTTGTTTGCCAATACAAACTTTTACTATGGACTTAATACATAATCATTTTGATTATCCAAGAATAGTAAGAAAAGCAAATTCCGGTTTGCAATGAATACCCAATCATGTGCAAATGCTGTTTGCTTAATTGGCTAATTAGAGTAAAACTTCCCACCATTTATGAGTGCAGGTTATGAACTTCTTTAGTAAATCGACTCAAATGCTTCCGCACTCCGAATTTCCCTCTTTATTTTTGTAGACTGTGTTAGTACTAAACAGAAATTCTCAATGTTTCCTGCATGCACTTTTCTCTATATATTACTGCTGCTGATAGTTTATTGAGTATTTAAGGTCTTGGAAGAAAACCCTAAATACTAAAAAATAAATAATAAACCATTTAAAATATAAATATAAACCATTTAAAATAGGAACCTAAATAAGTGAAATGTAACCATCCAGGAACCAGCATAGAGAATGTTTAGCAAAATGTGAGCAAAGCCATAAACATTCAGGCAAATAATAAAGGTCATGTAATAATATTTAAAAAATAATAGGACTGTAATAGAAAGCCTGCTGAACATTGACTAAACTGGTGATATGATACCAGCTTGGTACCCACAGCTTCTCTCCTACATTGTTACAAACTGACTCTAATTGTGAATTGCTCTGCCCTACCACTTCCCCATATGGAATACATTGTGGGTGCTCTTCTCCATTTTTGTAAGCAGTACTAATGTCAGGGAAAAAAAAATCTTAGTTGCATTTTTTTTAGTATTGCACATGTCCAAATAATGAAAGGTCTCCTAATCCTGACCTTACCATCATGTCTTGGTATTTCCCTCCTCCTGTTCATAACGTACACTTTAGCTCTTCATACATGTCTGTGCTTAAAATTACAGCCAGCATACAATGTTAACAATCTGCTGATTTTGCACTTGGACGATTTATAATAAATTAATACAAACACATCCACAACCTAACTTAGGTCCTGACACATAGTTTTCTTTAAACCTTGGGGTTGATTTACTATAGAAGTTTGTGATATTCACATTGCATGGCAAATGATCACTCGAGTGCAAGGGATAATTCACTTAGTTTAGTAAATAAGTTAAACATTCACTTTGCAAAGAATACTCAATTACATGCAGGAAATGTAATAAAAAGTAAATATAGGTTCATATCTTTCGCTTAGCTAAGTGAAATATCACTTGAAAGCAATAATTCGCTTTGCAAAGTGCCTAAAGCTGCGTACACACTTGCAATTTTTGTCGTTGGAAAGGATCTTTCACGATCCTTTCCAACGACAAGGGGCTGCAAGATGCATGAACGATGCTGTACATACAGCACCGTTCATGCTCTATGGAGAGGGGAGGGGGGAGAGCGACGGAGCGGCACCCTGCTGCGCGCTCTCCCCTTCCCTTTCATTACGATCGGCTGTCGTCCATCGTCCGTGGATCCGGCAGGTCGGTCGTCCAGACGATGGACGACACCGACTGTACACACGGAAGATTTTCGCCCGATAATTGGCCGATGCCGATTATCGGGCGATAAAAATCTGCCGTGTGTACGTAGCTTAACTCCCTTTAGTCATGGTTATGTGCAGATAAGATAGTGGAGTTTAAGCAGGATTTAGTCAAGTCCTTGTGCATAAGTTATAAATACTTTAGGGAGAAACAACAGAAGCACAAGCATATCCATTGTATGTGAATGATAAAAGCAGGGAAATGTGAATCTGCAGCACCAAGCACGGCACACATATTCACCATTGGTCCTTGTCTATAATGTAACCTTAACAATCCTGTTCCTGGTATGGACCTCTACATGCCAGTGATATCTAAGCATCAAACCTTTATTTGCCCTCAAACATGTAAGTCAAAGTGACTGTAATTTTATTCAAGAAACCAAAGTGTGAATAAAATCCAGTGCCATTTATTTAAGGATATGTTTCCGCAGCAAACCAGCCTTGAGCAATCAAGAGTCACATTTTTATTGTAATGGAAAAAAGGAATATGGAAATCATTACCCTTAGACTTCGAGTTGAACAGCTGCATACTCAAAGAGAACCAATGAGCCGTGGTGGGCTTGTTATTGTTACAGATTGCAGAGTGTGTTCCTAACAATGGTAAAAACGTGTTGCTGTGAATGGCAATCAGCCAACAAGGAAGTGCTGAAGGTGTGCAGTTACTTCTGGAACATAACATACTTTTTTATTGGCCTTAAAGGAGCAGAATAGTGCAGGACAACAAGTAATTTGTAGAGTTTTCTGATGACATGACACCCAGAACAGAGTGTTTATGACAAATGTCAGATTAATATTTATTTTATTTCAATTCTTTTGGGGGCATCTATTTGTAACTTGAAAGAAAGTCCAAAAATTGAATATTTAGTTAAAAAATTCTAAAACGATTTCCCATCTTCCATTTAAAGCATGATACAGCGAGAGGTTCTATTTTTCTCACTTAAAGTTGCCAGCATTTTTATTTGCAGATAAACTTTCTTACTTTACCATATGTCAAATATGTTAACTATAAGCAAAATGGATCATGAAGCTTCTATAATCCCCAGCAGATGGGGGACAGGACAGGTATTCGAAAGAAGAAATGTAGCTTATATTTTTTTTCTCATCTATGTAACAATAAATCTAGTAGGAACCAGCTTTTGGATGCTTAGAAAACATAAAAAAAAATTTATGACAAATAGTTTAAAGTACAAATACGCTGCATTAGACTTTGTATAAGATATTCACCAGGTATGGGCTTGACACTCCATCTGTTTTAGACCATGCAGGTTATTTGATTTCATTCACAGAATAAAATGTAAAATGTAATACAGAAATGTTCTTTAGTATTAGTATTTTGGGTCATTGTTTGTATCTGTCTATTATTTACAACAAAGGTTGTAAATGTGTAATATGTTGGCGTTATATAAAAACAGTTTATTAATATTATTAATAATAATAATTGGAGTAATTCAATGCAGCTCTGTAACAGTACAAGGAGAAAAAAGATGAGAAATGGTGAGGCATTCATGTTGGGGTCCAACACAAATTTAAATAATTATTAATATTTAAGTATCAGTACAGTAATTCAACAATAAAAGTTGATTTAAGTCCATTAAAAAAATTGAAGTTGAGATCATTATTTAAAAACCAGATTGGACTATTTGCCATATTATTTTCTGAAAGAGCGGATGGGTATATTGATGAAAGAGATTCAAACTTTTTTTAATGAAAAAGTGAGTGAATGAGTGCACAAAGATAATGCAGATCCCTAAACATGTAAGGGACTTTTTCTGTGAGAATTGATACATACGTTTTTTAAAGTTTTAAAGGAAGTTTTTATCACTATAAGTGCAACCATGTAATAATAAAAGACCTTTAGTGCAATATTCAGCATAAATGATCTTATAAAAATGTAAAATGCACATTAATACCCTCTTATTGTCTGATACTTCCCCTACCTCCTAGATTGTAAGCTCTTCGGGGCAGGGACCTCTTCTCCTCCTGTGTCACTGTCTGTATTTGTCTGTCATTTGCAACCCCTATGTAATGTACAGCACTGCATAATGCGTTGACGCTAAATAAATCTTGTTTATAATGATATAATAATAATAATATAGTTAGCAGTCTCAGATAAAAAATCTCTGCGGTACTGAATTTTAGGCAAAGCCAGCAAGTCAGTAGCTTGGCCAGAACAGAGATTTCTACATTGGCAAAGGTGATCGGTTTTCGTGGTTCAGACACACATCCATTGGCCGGCTGCATTCACCTCCAGACTACAAATTAGATAATAGAAGCAGCATAACTAATGCTGAAGCCACTGGTCACTAAACTAGCGGGAATTAGAATTATATTACATTTGTGTTATGAAAACACTGGTCACAACAAATATTAATAATTCCACAAAATATCATGTTCTCTTTGTGTTTCTTAGCTTTAAAAAGAAAGTTTAAAACATCACTTCTCGGCAGCTAAGTATCATTGGATAAGTATCACTGCTAAACTAAATGCCTGAAGATGTTTAGGACCACAGTACCTAAGCCTTGGGATAGAACACTGAGAATAAAATTGGCATTTCACATAATGAAAAAAAAAACACCCTCAGATAAAGTTATTCTTATTTCTGTTTAATAGAACAATTTAGTTTAGCCTGTAGTTCATTTTTAAAGATCTTTATTTAAAATGTAACTTATTAAAGAGCAGTATTAAAAATGCAAATCATTTTAAAGCATGTTAGAATTGGCTTTTAGATAGCTTACAGCCCTCTCAGACAATATTCTGCATAAAAACCTTATTATGTCATCTTTGCAGAAGAGTATCTACAGTAGATTTTATTTTAAAACCTTGGCAATAATGTAACTTGTATTTACCCACATCTGGGAAAACAGGTTTTCAAAGCTGCACTTCAAGTATGCAGATAAATACATAAAGGAAAAATATATTACATTAATAAAAAATGATAATAACCAAGCACCCTGCCTGACCACTAATAATCAGCCTGCAACGTAACAGCAGAACAGCTTGGTCAAGAATAATATTAAATAACATCCTCAGTGAACTGGAGCAGATCCAACATATGGAAATGTTAGTTGCAGATGAAGAAGATGAATTTGAAAAATACAAAATGATGTGGCCAGCTTGGGACTGGTTTAGGGAATCTCCCCTGTTCCAGACCTACCTATCTTACAGTGACACTGGTCTATTGGCATTGCTTTAGTGCGTTCCCGTCACTATATACAATCTCTTCTACATACCCTTTATGGTTAGCACTTTTTTTTTTCAAATCAAATCCCCCTTTTTCTCCTTTCTTTATTTCAATAAAGCTTTATTTTGAAAAAAGAATTAAAAGAATTTTATTTTTACAATTTAATTCAATTGTATTTACTAGTATTATTTTCATAATTTAGTTTATATAGCATGTCGCAAATTCATCTGAGGAAGCTGCTTATGGCAAAACGAGTCGGGTACAAAATATGATTACTTTTTGAACAATTTACTAACAGCGTACTGCAAAAGCTTTTTTTATGGTGCAATTGGAGCTATCTGCATAGAAATACCGTGTATAGGGCCTAAGTAGGCCAATTTTTTTTCACTTGAACATTGTTTTATTATCATTGTAGTGATCAATTTTAACATTAAAGTAAGTAAAAGTAAAAATTGCATCTGCTTGCCTAAAAAAAATCTTTTTTTTTCTTTCATGTTTTCTTTCTAGTGTTGTCAAAGGTCATGGACAGTTGATTTGGGTGAGTGGACTTTATGTCACAAAGCAAGAATAATTAAAAAAAATGCCAGATGGATAGAGGGAATTCATTTCTGCCCAGAATGATTAGAAAAGTAATAAAGAAAATGTCCATTACATCCAGATATGAAGAGACATTGGAATTCTGTTTGGTGATTGGCCATTGCTGTTAAATGGAGGTGAGATCACAGTCAAAAGTCAGGGGGAGGTACAGTCAAACCAGTGTAAGCTCCAACTGGAGATGCAACTTGAGTTTATATTTGTGTTTTGTTAGCAAGATAGCAAAAGGGTGGTAAACATGTAATTATATATTATTATATTATATTATTATATATTGGGCATCACAGTTGGCTTAGTGGTTAGCACTCTGGCCTTTGCAGCCCTGGGTCTCAGGTTTAAATCTCAGCCAGGATACTATCTGCCTGGATTTTGAATTTCCTCCCTGTGTTTTCATGGGTTTCCTTCCACATCCCAAAAACATGCAGTTTGGTAATCGGCTTTCCCTTAGACTACATTAATGACATATAACTATGACATTATATTGTGAGCTACATTGGGGGGGGGGGGCAGTTAGTAGAATGACAATGGACTTTGTAAAGCACTGCGTAATATGTTAGGCACTATATAATACTGGCTAATAATAATGAAATACTTAAACAGGTATTTTACCCACCAGCGTCGCCTTGCTGTTAGAGGCCCTTACATTATTGGCAATGGTAAAGGTGAGTATAGACACAATATGGCCCTATTGGCCACCAGTTATCTTAAGCCAGGTAGGCATGGACACAAAAACATTTTTATACTTAGATTAAGGGATCAGCTAATTTGTACAGTAAGATCACTCACAGATCCAGATAAAATTATTGGAAATATTCACATACCTTATTAGCCAAGGTTTTAGAAGATATAAAAAAGCATTCATTCTTGGTCACATTATATCTATGGAAGAGAAGTCAGCTGAAATGTCATATTAATGTCTGCTGGTTCTGCTAGAATATCATATGACAAATGATCCAACATTTGTTCACAGACAGATGAATTCAGTCTTTTTTTACTGGAAAGGTAAGTATTTCTGAACGTTCTTTACCTTTTAAGCTTATTAGTTAGGCAATGATTGTTAAAGGAAGCTTACATTTACAGTACTGGTCTGGTTTAAGAACAAGAAGCCTATCTCATACTGGAATATGGAATGTCATATTTAAATCTATTGGCATGTCAGGGTTTTTTTTGTGATATTTGAGAAAGTGAAGAGAAGCCTGACAGATTTTCTATATTTTACCACATCCTGTTATAGTTCATATGCCATGTAATTCCTTCCCAAATGCGTAATATTCTACAAATAGCTGGCTGATGCAGAATACATGCATAGCATCCTGATTAATTGACATTTCTGACATATGTTCTGTGTGGTGTGTTATAATGAGCTTTACTTAAAGAAATGTATAAAACATGTTATGTAACCATTTGTGGGTTCCATAATTATAATTAGCTTTTTTCATAACATTACAGTACCAGGCTATATATTTACTCCAAGGTCAAAATGGCAATATAGGAGTTTACAGTACTATGAATTATAAAATAATAAAAATGAGAATTCCTAATACTAATAATTAAAATAATATTATAAGTTAAACATTAGACTGTTGATAATACTAGTGCCATTCATTTTTATGTCTATAGGGTCTTTTTATAAAACAATCTGACATTCACCGGTGGGGGAGAATCAGTCACTGCCATTGAAACACAGAGACCTGGAAGATTCTCCACTAGTGAATATTTTATCCACTGCCTATAAATTATATATTGATTTTAGCACTTTAAATTATTACTAGTCTCTATACCCAACCTTTACCTGTGATACATAATATTTTAAAGAGGTGACACATTATTCGTAATGCATTAAAGTTGAACTCCAGACTTACCCCAGTCTTGTCGTACGCAATTGTTCAGGCATATTTCCTATATTGTAATTGTTATTCTGATTTCACTGAACATCGTGAACTTTTCACGGTGCACATTAAAAGCTGCAAGCTGTGATATAAGGTCCATGTAATTTCAGGGCTAAGAGATGTCCGGCATCATTTAGCCCGTTTCTTCTCAGCCGTAATATCCCAAGCTCAACCGTTGCAAATAATTGAATTTCATCATGGTGGCTTAGCATCACATGTGGGCATTACCTAGTGTAGTTTGCATGCAACCTGCCTAGGAATGCCTACTTCCCAAGATTGAAAGTCACCCATGGGGTCATTTTATTTTTGCTTTCTTGTATCAATGTTAAAGGCTCGTAGACGGTGTACTTGGTATGGGGGCACCCTGTTAGCCCCCCCCACCCATATCCTTAACCTAATATATTCTACCTTAATTGCAAATAGAAGCACCAGCAACATTACTGGGTCTAAATACGGTAAGTAATAAAACAAAGTTTTTTGTAATGATTTAGTTACTTAGTTTCTTTAGTTACTTCTCGTTAAATGAAAATGAACTTCTTACAACATACCGAGATAAGGGGGCAGATATCTGGGGCTCTGTTATTAAAGGGGGCTTCCAGATATCAATAACTCCCTTAACACCAGGTTCACATTGTGATTATAAGGCCCTTTTCCCCCTGCAATAGCCTTTGCTTGGGTTTAGTCCTGCCAAAGGAAAGGGATTATGATCACGTATGATATTCACTTATAGTTACGTCCCACTGTTTTTTTGGTGGTTTTTTAATGGTATATATAATTTTGGCATGTGGCATCATTGATATAGATCATTGACAATATATGTTGGGAATTGTGCCTTTTCATACTAATTTCAAAGAAAAAATAAAACACGAGAAGTGAAGGTAAAAAGGACAAAATTCCTTAGAAAATTCCTGCAAAAAGTTTTTGTCCCAAGAGTCCCAGAGAGGTAAAATGAAGAGTGATGTAGGCTTTCAGTCTCCATTTCTAATCAGTTGTAGATGGATTCCACTTAAATAAAAGAATGTATTGTAAAGCATTACACTTTAATGCATGCCGTAGTTAAATATGATTTCTTTTGCAGAATGCCAAATCAAGCCGGGATGCTTTTTTTCATCTCTCGGAGAAACACTAATAAGATTTTTTTTTAAATCTACTGGAGGTGCATAAATCCATTCATAAATGTTTTATATATCTAGAAAATGCACAGGGTGAGTCATCTAAACCTGTATAGTTTAGAGGCCCCATACAGCTTATGTAATCTAACATTTGTGAGCGTGTTACAGCTGTTGCTAGAACAGCAGGGTGCTGCTAATACTCTCCTTGGCTCCTGAAAATAATTAGACTAGTTAGCTATTTGGTCATTGAAATTCTAAACGTATAACTTTAAAGTCCCATTTTGGGTTTCAACACAGATTGTATATATTCCTGTTGAACTGTGTTTTTTTCCCTCTTTAAAGAGAACCTGTTTTAAGACAAATATATGTGGTGCTATACATATTGTTTCAATCTAAAAATGTTTTTGGTCTGGCTAAGAATAATATTATTACAGATAATTTTTGCTCTAATAAATATCCACTAATCCCAGTTAAATATAAACACGGATTTCATATCAATGAACCTTTGCAATGTATCTAAAGCCTAAACTGTTTTTAGGGTAGAGTAGGGAAGGGTTAGCAAGCCAATTAGGTTTATTTTATTGTATGTATATGTTTGCCATCCATGCCTCTTGCCTTCTAGTTCTGAGAATTACATTCCCAATGCACACTGGAATACAGCCAATAGTATTTTACATTTAAGAAAAAAATATGTTTTTATATAGGATTTTTTAGTGGTTATGTAACTGCAAAGCCTCTCTTGTCACTCCACATTTCCACCATAATGGGGGGGGGGGCATGTCTGTCTTTAATACTTCTACCAGCTTTTACAGGAAGGCTCCCATGGTCAATCAACCCAGTAGACCTGGGCGGTCATGACAAACTTTTACTACATACTACAGACATGCTGTGTGTCTGCAGGGTGTCTTGTAGCTCTTTTTAGAAAATTTGGGGATGCAAACTGACCACCCCAGCACAGACCCACTTCTGTTCCTTGCAACAGGAAGACAGAGAAATGGGCAGGGTCACTTTGTGGTTTCTAGTACTTACCTAGCAGTGGTGGAAGAATCCGCAGTACTTACACATAGTTTATTACTAAAGCAAAGCATATATTGTTTTTCAATTTAAAGCATAACATGCACTGTAGCTAACAATTACATGCCATGTCCACCCCCCAGCTTGTGACTTGACAGGTAAAGGAGAAGCATTACACCACTAAGCATATCTTTCATTTTTTTCTTTCCTTCAAGCACCTTCCTTGCTGGCATGTGAACATTTCAGTACAATTAGTTGGCTTGTTTTGGTGCTTATCGTTCTCCCAGTCTGGCCATACAGAGGATTGGAGGTTGTCAGGATACCAAGAAAATTTCAGGCACTTACACTGCTTGCATAAAAAATGCATTTAAAATGTAATGATTATTATATAGATGCATTATTTGCAACTTTTCATATTTTTCTTACATCTTTATGTTAAAGTTTCATAAGTCTTGGTGTAGTTGCATATATCTGGTTATGTCAGGCTTCAGGGTACAAACCTTGGAACTTTCCTGTATTCTGTATTTATCTGTTGTAGTTTTGTTGGACACTTGTGTTAAAGTGGACCCACATGATATTTTATATTATATATTGTTAACTAGGGAGGAAAGGCAGTATGGCCATTAGTTATCTCAAGTCCAATCCAGCGAGACATTTGTGGTTCATTTTCATTGGTCTAACTCATTGTGGACCAAAGAGATTTTACATTTAATGAGGTAAAGCCACATATTTGGATCTGAGTTTGAGTTGTCTGGTAGTCCTGCAGATTATAATTTTCACCATTGCACAGATGTCTCTGATACGGTTACTTGAGGATGAAACATTACATTTCAATGATTCTGCATATTCTCCAAAGACCCTTCCAGATTGTATTAACTCTGTACATTTCCATATAAGCATGGACTTCGACAATGTAGTAAACTTCGGACTTGGTCAGTTATACTATATCACTCTCATACTTATATACCTCTCATGCAAATGATTTACACATACCAACTCCGTATACTAACCTCAAATATCATTGTGTCTTGCTGGCATCAGTTGGAGTTCAGTACACCCTGCTTCAGACTTTCAATAACTCATTATTTTAAAAATTCCAAATTAGTTATAAAGGGGTCCACTTTTAACATAGGGAATATGGCATTCACTGTAACCTTTTTTTGATGGAGAAATAATTACTACCATTAAAACACATGGACCTGGAAGGTCATCAATCAGAACATTTTTCAGTAAATGTCAGATTTACTGCTTTATATATAGATGCCAAAGTCTATATCCTTTGCCTTGTTATCTCTGACAACCTCTAAACCATCCTGTCATCGTCACAGGGACCCTGTAATCATGGCATCCCACTGTAGCTCAGTTGCTTATGCCAACAAAGGAGGTTTTTTAATTCCCAGCAAGCATTGTTTGTTGACTAACGCCAAAAGTATTTCCCAGCTTGAGCTACGTAGTCGCTTTATCCTCCAGTTATTTTTTAGCCTGTTCTTGTGCCAGCTAAAGCCTCTATTCAGCATGTGTCGGTGCCAGCTCCAGCCTTGTGTTGACTTCAACCTCTGTCTAGCCTGCTCCTATGCCAGCTGTTGTCCAGCCTGCTCCTGTGCCAACTGCAATGTCCTTTCAGGCTGTTCTAGTAGCAGCTGCAACCCAGACCATTCCTGTCTTAGCTCAGGCCTCAGTTCAGTCTTTCACTGTGTTAGCTACGGCTTCTGTTTAGCCTTTGTCTGTATCAGCTGTTGCTTCTGTGCAGTCTGCTCAATGGGCAGCTGTTAACTTGGCTTCTTATGGGCCAAATCAAGCTACCATATGGGTCCTACTTGTGTCTAGTGTTGCTCCAGTTTCTGTTGATAATCTTAGATTTACAGCTTTATAGATATCAACTACTGCAATGAAATCCAATCTCTACTTTCTAAGTTTAGTTCATGGATAGAATAGATGATTTGGCCAAGTAGGGCGCCTCAACCAATCCTCACAGTTCTCCTGCACTATGATTCAGCTCTGGAGGTAATGTCCCATTTACTCTGATCCAAAATCTGTGTTTTTTGGGCTTACAGCCCAGCCTGATAGTCTGTCTATGCATCTGCCTGTCTATGCATCTGCCTGCCATCTCCCTAGGTTGCCTTTATCTACCAACATTCTGTTGGTAGGTAAAATTTTCAGAGTCTCTGATGCTCCTTCCTATTGTGCCAGCACCTGGTTCTATAAATCAGTGGTTGTAGGTACAATTATAGCCTCTAGCTGCAACAAACCAATAGGAGATTTCAGTTTCCTGCATCCTAAATGAAAGCACTAAATTACTGTACAGCAAATCCCACATAGAGTGTCCAATGCTCTCAGATATTTCTGGGTGTCTGCCAGCATATCAAAAATCTTGCACAGCCCTAATATAGCTCATCCATGTACAGTATTTTAAAGTACCCTGCCTTCAGGTTTAAAATGTCTTCAGAAGATCCAGAGTGCAAAATGACCTCGTATTTCACTACACCTCAACTTTGGGGTGTGTTGGATCAATGGACTCAATGACATTTATTACCTGTATATCTTATTAAGCCTAGAGAACAAAACACTCTGCCTGTTTCTAGACCTGGGTGGAGGGCCTCCCAGCCTTCAGACCCAAAACAATACACGTGGGGTGCCTGGAACACTTTCAAACTACCCAGCAAAAAACCTAACTGATATATTCAACTAGCAGGTTAAAAACAGGGGTTGCTAAAGAGATGCTAAAACTTTCCATATCAGAAAACTATTCAGAAAACTATACATATCAGAAGTCTATTTATAAAAGTTTTCAACCAAGATTTACCATAATGTTACCCCAATTTCACACATTTTCACATTTCTTCAAATAGAAGATAAATGAATCATAAATAAAAGTTGATTTGCATGTTGAATCCAGTGTGTAAAATGTATACATTTCAGATGTCGGCGTACCTAAACTTAGAATTTTCACTTTACATATAAGGGTAGACAATCCTTTTATGTTAAGTAAAAATTCTGTTGTTTTTTTCTTTTAAGTACAACACTCCTTTTTTTAAGGGTTCAGCACCGCCCCCTAATTCTTGATCGCCTAGGTGATCGAGAATGAATGAGTTCAAAGCCTCATAGATACCTATGTCGCTCACCCCCGGGAGGCTCTTGAGTGCTCCTTCTGCGCAAAAGGAGCCTTTTCATGCAAAGAGAACAATTTGCTGATCTCACACATGCACAGTAAAATCGACAAGTTTTTTTCCATCCTATGTCACCCCATCTCGCGTCTGGGTTGGGTGACATAGGAATAAGAACCCGGAAGAAGAGAAGATGGGGCGCTGGCGGACAGATGCCGGGATGACGCAGGACCTGATGCAAGACACTTTCGGTTGGATCGGACTGCTCTGTGGGATTGAATATAAGTGTATTTTTTTTTTTAGGCACTTTTAAGTTTAGTTCCTCTTTAAAGTTGGATGATTTTTTCCAGTGTGTGAAAACTTTTATAAACAGACTCATAAACGTTCACCAGTTGGTCATATTGAACTAGACTTTCTCAGTTAACAGCCTTTCTACAAATGACATATTACAAAAAGAGATATATTTTCAGAACAGAAAAAGGTAGAATTATGCAATAAATTTTGTTAAAATATTTGCAATGTCCAAAGATCACACACAATGAATAGTTTTTTTTTTCTTGTTAACAAAAGTGGAGTTACACTTTAATAACTTGCTAAATTCCTAGGTGTCTTTAGTTGAAAGACAAATTTATTTTCCTGGCACATTACACCTAATATTACCTTGCACCAATATATTACACTTTACAAAGTCCATAGTCATGTCACTAACTGGGGGGGGGTTAATTACTAACTGCATGTTTGAGTTGTGGGAGAAAACTGATGCTTCCTCCATGCACACAATGTCCTGTCTGAGATTCAAACCTGAGAACCTAGGCCACTGAGCCACCATGCTGCCCAACCTCCACATAATTACCCATTTGGTAGTTTTTTTTTACTTTGTCTACGCACTTATTCACTCTATGCTGTATCTGCCGTGTGTGCATTATATCATTTGTATTTCTAGGTATTATATAAATTCCTAAATGCATCTGTTAGTACTTAAATGGAATGCGTAACTATACACAATAGTGGGTCTGGATAAAAATCTGTAAATAAATATATTTGAAAATATAAAAATATCATTTTAGTGAGTGTGAATTATGCTGACCTCGGGAGGTTTTCTGGCAGAGCAGATAAGGGATTAATCTTATGTTTGGCCGATGCATAGGAGATATACGGCATAGAAATGATATTTCCAGATAGTAAAACTCTTTTTTTAAGCCTCTCGTCTACAAAGCAGCTGTGGATGACAAGACAAGTGTTCTTAAATGTTCTGCAGATTTTTGTGTTAAATGGATTGTAATATTCTATATTATCTGATTCTTGCATATCTTCTTGACATTTGCAGGTGCTAGGTGGATCTATCAGCTAATGTATTAAGTTATATTTCTGTGTGCCTTTAACATATTTTTATATTCTCTATCACTAAGCCTAAGGACAAATAAAATATAAAAATAACATATAATTGAGTGCGCAATACTACAGGATGCAAAACACCAAAAGACTCAGGACACACTGGTATCCAGCTAAGACCATGACCGGCATTAATATAGAAGTCAGCTTCTTTAAACCTTTAGCTTGCTTTATTATTGCAGTACACCAATCCAATGCATTAGCTCCCACATGGACCCCACAAACTCTTGAAAGATCTGTTGATAAGATATGCTATTCTTTGCCTTGAAGCAGAACTCTAAGTAGATACATAAATTACTAATAAATACAGTTATGGATTTAGAACCTAAATGGATTGCAAGCAAATGTGTGTTCTTCTGCATTGCAGACATTGTTATAATAAAGCAAATATTGTAACTGACCTTTTCTTGCCACGGCTTTACACCCAGGCAAATAACATTCTTTGGAATTTTGTCAGCAGTGGCAGTTTAAAGAATAAAAGAATTGGTTGGTCTGCTGTAACACTGGAAGCTTCTTGAATGGAGGAAACCAGAGCAATCATGGCATCAGTAAACTGCTGCCCATTAATTGCCTTGTCACAGTCTGGGACAGGTCCTACACAAGTACGCATTGCTTAAGTTTCCCGAACCAGAGATGCCTGCAACACAAGTCTTACCACCTAGAATTTAAGCCTTTAGATAAAGAGGGTAGACAAAATATTGTGAACACTAATAACGGGCTTAGTTGTATTTTTGTAGGCTGCACTCATAAAATAAAAATTGTAATCATATTTAATATTATCTTTTTTTGTTTATGGTCTCTAGGTTGCCAGTGTATTACATTCTTTGTTAGCAGTGATTAGTTATGTCAATAAAATGTGACATGACAGTCTATCAAAGGGGACAAATTAATGGTGGCCATCTAGTTAGAATGTCTGTAACCATAAATATTTTGTTGTTTCAAAAGCTCCAATCTTCAAGGTTATAACTGTATTGGCAAAGTAAGAAAAAATATTGAAAAACAATGGCAGGAAAACTAATGAAGTATTAGGGACAAACAACAATGCACTACTGCAATAAAAGTAAAAGGAGAATTTTATGCCCACCTTGAGTAGTCCATATTTGTGTAAAGAAGAGAATTCCTTTTAGTACAGTGTTCATGCAAATATAACAAGGGGGCTAATGATAACAAGGGGGCTTGATTTAAAGTGCTTTTCCAGAATGTTCAGAATACATAAATCCTTTAGTGTTAACCTGGGAACAGGTTCTCTTCAAATTCTTATAATTAGGGATGAGCAAGAATGCCTCTGGCATTCTCGCGAAAATTTCCTTGAAGTTCGCCAACCCATTAAAACTTCGAGGAAATTTTCCATTGAAAAACACTATAGGAGAATTATCATGGCTGCATTTATAAATACAGCCATAGGAATCCTCCTGTCAGTGAGTGATCCCTGGGCGCTACAGGTAGGAATGAGGGCAAGCCGTCATTTTAACCTGTAGTGCCCAGGGATCTCTCACTGAGAGGAGAACTCTCACAGCTCCTTTCATAAATGCAGCCGGGTTACTCCTCCTCTCAGAGTGAGTCATGCGGCTTGCGTTTATGAATGAACGCGGCCGTGGGAAAAATCAGATGATTTTTCCCACACTGCATTCATTCATGAGCAGCCAGCGAGACCCACACTGTGTTCCTGGGTAGAGAAACTCTATCCAAGAACACATACAACTCGTAAAGGGCTGCAAGAGGAATCAGGGAAGGAGAGAAAACAAAAGCAGGGTTTTCAGAACAAAAAAGGTATTTATATGTATTATCAATATAACAGAGTGATACAAAACAACACAGGTTCAAAATAGGTCAGAATACATTTCTGTGGTCTAAATAGTGTAATTTTGGCCCTAGGGGGCACTGAATACAACACAAGGTGTAACAGATTCAAATTGGACCACAATAGTTTCTTGTGGTCCACAAGATAACAAAAAGGCCCTAGAGGGCACTAGACATGCAGCAACTCACCAGTCATATACATTTACTTGCCATACAGATTTATAACCATAAATTCACGTTGCTTGTTGTACCCGACGGGTTTCGCCCTATCTGGCTTCCTCAGGGGTATTAGTTTGACAACATGTGTTTGATGCTTGTAGTAATTATGTATGGTCTTGTAGAGTCATTAGCAAAGCTTACTGTAAAGGTCAGGAGGGTATAATGCCTCCAAAAGGCATTTAAAGTGAGGTAACGGTGGTATCTCCCCAGTAACAGGAGAGGTGCTGCAGCAGGTCTACTAAAGTCCTAATAGAAGAGATTAGGAAACTTTAACTGAGTGTGTGTGGAGATTCCAAGTATCAACAGTCTTTCTATCCTGTGTGGTTTTCTTGCGTGCAGTGCTTGGTCACCACAGACCTGCCAGCCTGATTGCATCACCTTATATTAGGCCAAAGGTTATCTTAGTGCCTGCAGATATTTGTGTGAAGTCCAATCCTAGGTCTTTGTAGTGATTGTTTTAAAAGACCAGATTCAGGCATAACACATGAAGCTGCAGATAATGGAACATGCATGTGATGGCTTCTCACACTTCCCTGAACTACACTGCCTATGATGGAACATTGGTTTATTATATATTATTATTATTATTACTATATTATTTAATGGCCAACTGTGCGGGATACAGGGCCAGGATAGGGGAATGCATGCAAGAGGGGCCCTAAGGGTGTCAAAATTTGCAATCAAAACCTAACAGCAGTTCTATTTTCTCTCTACTTTATAGAAATAATTGTTGGACTTTTAATGGAGTGTTTGAATGCATTTTTAAAAACAAATATAAAATAATAATAAATTGTTCTGTTAAAGAAGACTGGCACTATAAAGGGTAAAATATGGTGCAAAGGAATTGCTATAGTTCTCTTATTTTTTTTACAGGTCTATAAATTAGAAACGAATCAGCTCTTTGTATTATCACATGTAAATATGATGAAATTTAGCACCGGAGAAAGAAGCCAGAGCTGTTACTTCACGCAGAAGCTGAAACACATTGACCTTAATTCTAAATTGCACCTGAAGATATTATATTTTGTGAGATTAAGTCAGCGTGTGCCTAATTGACACTTTTACCTAATTAGGATGCAGTGTTTTAACGCTCAGTGATCATTGCATCCATGCAGAAAACCTTTACTGAACGTGACAGCACATCAAGTATTATATCAAATCTCACCATACAGTGGGTATCAAATCCATTCACTCTGCTTTTCAATATAAGGCTAATTAACTGGAATGAGAGAAATACATTAACGTTCTCATCTTTTAATTTAGTTACAGTCTAATTTAGTCTACCCAAAATACTTTTGCTTGGCAGATTTTGTTTTTGCTTCTCTCTCACTGATCTCGTTCTTTTTTTTCTAATTTTATAGAAACTGCATATTGCCTACATTTATGGGTTATTTTGTTAAATTAACGTCTCTTTGTAAACCACGAATTCGGAGGCTAATCAACCTTAAGTGTCCAACATACTATAATAAGTTACTAGTGTTGTCAAAAATTTCACTTGAAAAAGTTTCATAAGGGTTGCAATGTGCAGGAGATAAACCACTACAAATCTTGGGGTCCCATAGCCAAATTCTGATGGAGACCCTCAGGGGCCACTCACTGTGTGACCTAGATCTTAACATAAAGCTTGCCTAAATCAAGAACAGGTACTGTGCACAGAAGTTATTAGGGAAGAGGTGGGCAGCAGTGTATTGAATTCTTTTTATCCTATTTTATTTTTCCATAAACTTCTCTTCCCTAGGCAATCTTTTTTTAGCATAAAGGATTTCCTGGGGTAAATTTTAACAATAAGTAAATGCTGAAAGAAGAGGTTCAGTAACAAAATTTGACATGTAGATATTTTATTATTTAGATTCATTTATTGTAAACTACTTTATTACATTGATACAATCCTCGTTAGCGGCTTGCAGAACTACAAACCTCAGCTTTTTATTAGGTTTTAAATAGTTGAACTGTAGCAGAAGCTATAAGGCAATATATACATACTGCTAAAACAGCTTAACTGCTACTTACAACTCCTATGGTGGATAACAAATAGGGATCTGTGACTTGACAGTCCTTTAGCTCTTCTGGGCTGGTGATAATAAAATACTAGATCTGTGTTATTTTCACATGACAACTTTTTGACTTTGCCTCAAAACCTCTCCAGTACAGTCCCCTTCCTATACTCAGCCACCACTTGGGTTTAAATTAGGATTAAAGAGTGTTTAAAAAATGCCCATCAGTAAAGAACAGCAATCGTATTTTTGCAAATACATTTTTTAGTAATTTGGTCATAGTGGCTCATAATATAATATATATTATAACTTTTCTTTTAAAACAGGGGTTTGTTAAAACTGTATACTTTCTTTTGAATGTACTATTCAAAAAATAGATTAGAAATAAATTGAATATAACACATTTGCATTGTT
>NC_092859.1:134025872-134031130 GCF_032062135.1 Pyxicephalus adspersus | reverse complement strand
TACTATACTACAAAATATCACTTCCAACAACCTGCAATTAGCCCACTTTGGCAAAAGGCATATATATATATATATATATATATATATATATATATTAGCAAGGGTTAAAAAAGCCTGTGCTAGCAGAATACTGCAGAACTGGACGCTGTACAACACAAACCATGGACAGGGATCTGACTGCCCAGCGAGTGTGGGTGCTGTTGATTGTAGCACTGGGCAGGTGTCGTGCCAAACAGCAAACAACACTGGTCACCGTAGTTCAAGCACAGGCTGTTTTACCTGTTGCTACTGTTGAAAAAATTTAAAAAATGCTCAAAAATATTATTGTTTAATTGACATGGGTGCATTAGATGCTTCACTTGCTAATGTTAATAAAACTTGTTGCACAGCTTATAAAAATTATGTTTTATTGCATGCACACATGGACTCAAGCACATGTACACATACATAAAAACATTATTTTCCTTTCAGCTTTGTCCCCTTGGACAAACAATACAATTGAAATAACAAAAATATATTAGGAAGGTTTTAAGGCTGTGCAAGTCTCCAGATGAGAGTCCCTTCGGCACATATTTACCCAGTAGAATTTATTACATCTGTGTGCTGCACAGGACTAAAACATCTCTCCAGGTAATTTAGAAATATGAGCATAACAGAATTCAGCAGAGTTTCTGTACTTGATAATCATATTCTTTCCATGGTGTGATTCAAAGAAAATTGATATTTCACATGATACAATCTTTATTGTTTTAATCCCAGCACATATATAAAAAGGTTAATGGCTCATGGGGTTTTTCAAGCAGCCCTATAATATACTTACGTTATTAATTCCTTTATTAAAAGCATCAGAATCCTGCTAAACTTCCATTATAGGGTATATTGCATGCAATTGCCTAAAACAATGAAATAGTCTTTACAGAGCTGTATATCTCATTGTGTTTTGATGATAGGAAATGGTAAGTGTAGGCAGCAGAAGCCTGTACTACATTAGTGCACCACATGTGGGTGTGTGCCATTAGATCATCATGTGTCATGCACCATGTGTGCACGAATCGGGTGGCCACCCATGAAATGAAGCACATCTCCAGCAAGAGGTCAGAAGCTGAGATACAAGAGAGCACATAGAAATATGCTGTATATTTTCCACAGCACATCATTTGTGCCTTTATAAACTGAGAACAGTTTTGTAACAAGATTAATGTAGCATAAATCTATGGGTTTGTTTAGTTGAACCATTTATCAAAAACATGGACCATACACAACTCTTATTTCCCTAAAATACTAGGTAATCATAGTAACAGTAAGAATATTCAGACAAATGTTTCCAAGTATTTGCCTGTTGAATGACTTAAATACCACCCACAGTCTGGGGTGTGCTTACCATAAAATATTCTTAAATGAGTACCTAAAGTAGAAGGGTAAGAACTTGGTAATGACAAAAAAAAAAAAAAAAAAATCTATGTTTATTTTTATTGTTATCCTTCCTGTTTAGCTCTTGTTGGGTCTGCAAATTGAAATGAATAGGGAAGGGTCCTAAGACCCAAGAATAGTTGCAAGACACTCGGTGCTGTTTGCATTTTAGACATTTTTTTTACATTCGTGGGATTCTGTTAGATGCTAATAAACCCCTTCTTTAAGATTACTTTATTAGCTCGTACTTAGAACACATTTACAAAAGCAGATGATTGCCATTTGGTTGGTGAGCCTATTGTTAAATTGTAGAGCAGGCAATGATTCATTTGGGTAGGGGTGGCCAGGGACAAATATGAATTTTTGGCCTAAAAGTAGTGGGCCAAAGCATCTGACAGTTGGGCCGTGGCTCTGGCCGATGCAACCTTTGAGTGACACACGGCTCCCCGCGCATGCATGGTCTGGAGTCTGTGTATTTAGTGGTCTGCAACATGCAAAAGGTTGGGGACCACTAGCCTAAAATGAAGAACTAAGGCAAATTTGAGCAATGATGCAAGACATGGTACAGTTCATAGAACAAAAAGTTACTTTCCTTTGCCCCTGGGCAGCATGGTTAGCTCAGTGGCTAGATTGGTCCCAGGTTCAAATTTCATCCAGCTAGTGACATGCCTATGGGCTGTGTACAGCGCTGTGTAATATGTCAGCACTATATAAACACAAGTTAATATTAATAACTAATTTATCCATCCAATTTACAGTTTCCATCGACAACTCTGTTATATAAAAATGTGACCCAGTTATTTTCAGATTTATAAAATGTTATTACTAATTGTCATTTCTACTTATGTTCACGTTGTGTTGAAAATGCTGGAAAATTAAGGAAACTATTGACACAAGATGTATTGCAACATATTTATGTAATACTACTTCTGTAATCTTTTTTTTTTTACTGAATTATATTCCAATAACTCTATTTTCTATTCACTTTTCTTTTCACAAAAAATGATGACACCCAGAATTGGTGCTTGTATATCTCAACTATATAAAAAGGAACTGAGGCTTGCATTTTCTGTCATTTTACACACAAAATACTGGGCCTGAATGGGCTTCGCTAAGTACAATAGTGAATAGACATTGGCTACTTACCCCCCAAATATCAAATGCCTTCATGAAGACTTAAAGATGGGCCAATATTTTTTCCTAAGCCTAGGAAAATACACTAAACAATAACCGTCATGGTGTTTTTACTTGCAGGTAATATGAAAATCTTGGAGAAACGTTGCTCAGCCATTACCTCTGAAAAGTAACATTTTCTATGAATAGCAGGACCAAACTATTTCTATGGCTATAAATACATTACATGTTTATATCTTAAAACTCATAGACACGGGGCTACATTATTAGATAAAAGTCAAACATCCATCATTTTTGCAAGTTATCTTTAGAATGTTCTGGAAAGAGTTGCTGTTGGACCTAATTTTTTTAAAATGGATTTGAAAGATAATCTCTCAAAGTTGCAATTTTCTATGTTAAATTTTAAACTTGCAATCAAAACCTTAGCTGGCCATATTTCATAAAATATATATATATTAGTTATACCTAGATGCTGTCTGGATGTAAAAAAATGTGTTATAAGTAGATAATGTGCTAATGTATTTTTTTTCACAGAACTCGCTTCTTTCCATTACAACAACTTTAATGGCTTCACCCCTCTAGGTAAAAGACTTCCCCAAGATTGGAAGTGACCATAATTGAACCATAGTTGAAAAAAACCTTAAAGTTGTGGTGTAGCTAGTGGTAATTATACATTGCTTGCTAATGCTATGCTACTAGGTGAGACCTGCATAATAAGATGAAACTAAAAATCACATTGGGCTATTGAGCATTGGGAACATTCATGAGATCCTCTATGACAGTAAGCATGTAAAATGCAAGAATCATTCTTTTTATTGGAGTATATGTTTTTTTTCCAATATGCAATCCAGGGAGGCCCTAGAGCCTGCAAGAGAGGAGCTAGGCGTGGGCCAACATGACTGTGGGGGAATAGGACAGAGGCAGTTATGTGGTGATGAGTATGTTTTATTTTGATTTAAATTGATTGGTCATAAAAAGGTGCATGTGGTAGGAGTATGTGTCAGTTTTGATTTAAATTGATTGGTTACGAAAAGGTGCAATGGGTGGGGTTAAATAAGTCAATAAAAAGAAGAGTAGGATTGTAAGAAGCAGATTAATTGCAAAAAATTTGAAGAGATTCCTACCCTCCCCCCCGATGCTATTAATTTTCTTTAAGTTTGTGAGGTTATAGGAATGGGTGGTGTGAGGTCCTCCAAGGGAAGGGTGTTGTGCAGGTATGTGGGAAAAAGTGATGGAGTGTGGAGAGCCATCGGTGGTATGGGGTCTCCAGGTTTATGTAATATGGTTGTTGTGGGGTTAATACCGGGAGGTATGCATGGTTGATATAGTTCCTGAGGCGGGTAGGGGCGTCTGGGAACAGTGGTATATATATATATATATATATATCTCAATCGGAACGCAGATCCCTGATTAATGGTTTGGAAAGGGTTAAAAGAGATGGTACAGAGAGGACCTGCCACCTGACGATGGTGATGTCTGGTTTAGTTATGGTTGATATTTATGTTGATATTTATGTTTATATATGATGTTATCAATGTAAAATATGTGTAACAAAATTTTTGTTAATAAAAGGCCGGATGGCCATTCTTTAGCATATCCGTGTTATGTAGTAATTAAACTTAATGGTTTAAGCGTATATGATTGGTATGTGTTTCACAATAGGCTCATTCATACCACAGTCAAGTCTCATTCTCACCTCTGGAAAGAACATTCTCACCCTTCTTCCCCAATCTACCCAAAGCTAGAAAAATTACTTTTGGCTTGACATGTGCTTAAAACAGATGTACAGTCTTGCATGCCATATCATAAAAACTCCTATTTTCCAAAAAGTTAGCCACCTACCTTTTTCACAAAGTAATGGCATCTGACAAAAAACAAAAAAACACAATAGCATCTATTTCAGGGTACAATAGTGTTAGTCATAGCTATATTGCATAGTTAGGTCATTTCGTTTTCAGAGAAAAAGCTTTGCATGTGAGATATATAACATTTTGTTCTTGCTGTCATTTCATCTGGCACTGGCTGCCATCTTTGTTTGCTTGCATTGCTTTATCTTTCTTTAAAAGGAAAAGATATGCAATGAAAGACATCAATTTTAAGCAGGACTTTGAAAGCCGGTAACATCAGTATATTACAAAAATAACAAATTTTTTTTTTTTTAAATATTATCTTTCTTTAAATTAAAGAAACATTTTCCCATGAGGATCTAAGTCTCACACACTTCTGACTAGCCAGCCTGGTCTCCCTTATATAATAACACTGAATTAGTTTTTAAATACTTATTATTTTACAAATGATTCTGTTCCTAGAAGTAATAGTGATGTGGGACATCTTTAGGTACATGAAATTTGTGTAACGTCCCACCAATAATGGTGAAAACCATTCTGTAAAGAAACCACCAGATACTGTATATCTGAAGGAGATTTAGGAACAAGTACATTCACTTTAATATAGTAGGTGAAATTTTCCAATGACATTTCTTTTCCAGACATAAGCTGCAATAAAATTCCAGTTTAATTGGCACGTTTCTGTATGTAATTGTCCTCAGTAATCAGAGGTCATCATTATACAAGTTCTCTCATATAGCATGTTAGACTAGGTGTCTCCTGCTGTAAATGTTCACTGTGGCAAAATAATCTGGAAAAAGAATTTGATGTTCTTGGAATTTGTTATAACCGATTTTCAGGTTAATAAAAGGAAATCTGACAGTTTCA
>NC_092859.1:134022120-134025795 GCF_032062135.1 Pyxicephalus adspersus | reverse complement strand
GGAAAGAAAGCCAAAATCCTGATATTGATATGTACTTGATGTTCATTCAACAACCTCTGGTTTTATTAGAGAGTATCTCTTAAAACATATATTGTACACTTTTTACAATTTTGCTTGTCATACAAAGCGAAACACTTTTTAAACTAATCTTACTGTTTAAAACCATTTTTAAAGTAGAACAAAACTTTAGAAGCAAAAATCTGCAATCCGCCACAGTGGCTTGGTGAAGGATGTTGGGGGATTGTTGTACACATTTTTGGTTTCAATAGTTTTTATTAAAGTTTTTGTAAACAAATTTTACATAAAAATAGAGATAAAGTACAATGTGCATATTAAAAGTCATAGCACAATACAGGACTTACAAAAATAAAATTTCCAGTGCAACTTCAATCCAAAATAAAAAAGAAACAATAACAACACATTAAAAGGAGACGGGGGAAAAAGGATAAGTCTAGAAAGACATCGTATAAGACGTAGTCTATACCTAGACGGTTGTCACATTACTGCACAATTGGAAGAGAGCAATGCTGCCAGGGTTCCCAGATAGCAGAAATTTTTTCCTGTGAGTCATTCGGGACACTGGAAAGATTTTCATTCAGAATTGTGTTGTCTACGCGTTTTGAATCTTCAAAAAATGAGATAGCTTGAATTTTCCAGTGTTTCGCTATGGTTTGTTTTACTGCAATCAATATATATACACATAGTTGAAATTGTACATTGAGAGGTTAGAGGGTTTAATTTGCAGGAGGGCTACTCATGGGTCCCTATGCACCTGTTTTGAAAAAACAGTACACAGCAAGTGAAACACTCTACTGCAGAATCTAATACCAGAAGGACAGAACCACCAAATATGGGAGTCCGTACCTCGCTCCTGACAGCCCTGGAAACATGATTGAGATATTGTGGCGGAAATATGTTTCATTTTGGATGGTACCATGTACCATCGCAGATTCCATGGTTAGTACATTTGTTGACCATTTGGCCATTTTCGCCCAAGTATTGAACCAGTCTTTATCTGCTCTAATCACACCTAAATCTCTTTCCCAATGTAACTTGTAAGAATGCATGGATGCCTGGGTGACTTCTGACAGTTTAGCATACAACAGAGATATCAGTTGCAGGCATGGAGGCGTTCTATAACATGTTGTACACATTTTTTACTTGTTTGTCTCAAACAACAATCATCCGACGTGTGTATAAATTACTACCTGTAAAGTTAGCGACATGGATCCTAGTGGTATGTCATGTTATCAATTAGAATAATATACCAATAGGATTTATACAGTTATCAGCATGATCAACTAATAAAAGAACAATAATGCAAAATTCAGGAACATTTTTAGCTGCATATTCTGTAGTAATAAAAACAAAACATTTGGCTACTCCATATGAATTAAACTCATATATTCAATTCTGAAAAGGGCTAAATAAGTTAAGTCTGTTTATTTATGACGCGTGATTTTTGCTGCTTTAGCATTTCAACAGTTGGCAATCCTTGTGACTGTTATTAACTCATAATAATTTCACCACAGCTGTTATTCCCATCATTACTTGGACATATTTCATCAGTGTATGGAGATATATTGCGCACATTAAGTGTGGACTTTTACTAAATGATAAGTTGACTTATACTATTGTGCTTAGAATATGAACTATTGAATGACATACTGACCTTTGACCATAATCATACTGTAAATTATAAAAATAATGGCAGGAATTAAATAGCAATGATAGTAATTTTAGTGATTTGAACAGAATTATTGCGAGGCTACTCTACCCAATGCAAACTCTGCCATCCTTGCTACGTCATTTGGACTCCACTGAGCTTTTACCTCCTTTTTGTGGTAGGGTAAAACCCTGTGTATTGCCAGATCCAAATTACCTTAACCTCAACAAAATTTAGACATAAATGTCACTGGCAACCTGGCATGTCTTCTACGTCATGTAAAAGATTGGTGGCACGGTACCTCATTCTATACAGTGGTTAAACTGGAGCCTTTATTGGTACGACCCTGGTCTCTCTTGGGACTACTTAATACACCCTATGTGACTATACCACGTGAAATATGCACTAATTTACTTATACCTTAATTGCCTGCGGGAAACAAAGAAATGATATCAGTGCCAACTGGGATCCACCAAGGCTACTCCTATACCCACTACACCTAACTTTCCTCAGGGGTCACTGTATCAGGCATATGGGTTTTGGGAAAAAAATGGCATTACACTTTTGGGGCACCTACTTGATGACAGCAACTATTTACTACCTTTCAACATCCTACGCATTAAATTTGCACTCCAATATCACCATTTCCTGTATTATCTGCAGGTAAAGTCAACATTCTTTGCTATGTTGGGAGCTAGAACTACCTAAATCTACCATTACCAACATCATAAATTTTGGGCATGCTCTCATCCAAACACTCTATTTCACACATTTATCCAATGTTTATGAACAGTTTGTCAGATACCGAGTCCTCTTTGTCTTTCGTACATCATTGGGCTGCATAGTTGAATAGTTCATACTCAGACACGTTGGAACTATTGGAAAATAGCTGGGCTCTGTTAGGAAAAACATAGTCAGTGAACTGTGGCGTGAAATGCAGTTCAAGATCGTTCATAGGGCGTATTGTACTTTTAATTTAAAAATTAAAACGCACTTTATCACAAATAGATTGGTGGCCTGTCCTAAGTGTGCTTACCCTATGGCTCCTTTGGAGCATATGTTATGGGATTGCCAGAATATATGTACATTATGGAAATCAGTTTTCTTGTTTATAAAAAAAAAGTCACAGGCCATACTTACCAACCACTGCCTCATCTGGCACTTTTCCATGGGGCATCCATTCAGACCATTCAAACCAATTTCTCAAAACTCGAACATCTTTGCTTACCGGAAGCCAAGAAATGTATCTTGAAAAACTGGCTAGAGCCACAAACCTCGACTGTTACTCAACCATGAACTTGCCTTCAGTCATTGATTGTAATAAAAAGAACGGAAGGCACCCAACATCTGGATACTCACCCACAAAAGTTTTTTGACTCGTGGATGCCATGTTTGCAACACACATTATCCCCATACTCAACTACATTAAATTATTGAATTATTCCGTCACATAGTTTGGTACAACCAACAGGCTCTGGGGGCATCTGCCTGATAGATGAGCAAACACGTCTAAGTTACCCAACAGCACTACTCTTTACAATTTTACAAAATGCCTATCCAGATACATGCTGTCATTAATGGAATATTATAAGCCAGCGAGTGTTAATATATTTCTTGGATCGGCTCTGGTAGGTTCATAGTTTGTTTTTGGTTTTCCTTATTACTTTTCTTTTACTTTAGGAGTTTTTAAAAATAAATAAATAAAAAAAAAAAGATAAGGTAAAGATAAAGTGGTACATGAAACTATACTGTATGCATTACATTCTGATATTTTATCTGACTCTTTGGACATTGTACAGGATTTGACTTTTTGTTAACATTTGTATTCATACACTTTTTTATTGTTTTGTACCTTTTGTCTTACCTTCCAATAAAAAAAAAAAAAAAAAGAACGTTGGGGTATGTTGGGAAGCTTATAATAGAAAGTGGAAGTCTCAAAACATTTGTCCCTTCCAAAGAAATGAGTACAGTGGTGCTCTGTGAAAGGGTTTTTTATTGACATAAAAAAA
>NC_092859.1:134004399-134022095 GCF_032062135.1 Pyxicephalus adspersus | reverse complement strand
TTTTTTTGCAGAAAAACATTTTTAAATTTAATTTGCTACTTATTACCATCATACAGGTTTACCTTTTTCTGTTTTTCTGATTTTCTTTTAATGTTATCACTTTGATAAAATGAGATGCACAAGGCAACTACTAGCTGTAAGGCTCTGCGCTATAAGGCTGGGGTGCAGTTACCACTTCCTCAGGAAAGACACTACGTGTAGTATGTTCCCAACAGCAGCCTAATACTGAATTAACAGGGGCAGGAATGAGCAGTTAAGTACCATCCATGATCAACTTTTGTCAAATTTGCAAATGCTGGTTCTTTAAGAAGTGGATTGCTTGCTCCTGACACAGGTTTGATCCCACTCTTGCAATAGTTCCTGTACAATGACAAAAGTATTTGAGCAGTGTAACCAAATTTGAAGAATGTAATTAGAATGTGACAAACAGCTGAAATAGAACATCCAAAAAACTGCTAAATGGGTTGGCAGCATATAAGAGTGTAGTGTCCAAAATACTAAACAACATATATTATATTAATATATATTAATGCTTTTCTAGTGGCATTTTAAAAAGAGAAGCAGTAATTATTTAGTACCATAAATTATAGGAAGCTTGCTCTGTATTCTTCTGCTATAGAATTAAGATAATATATACAAAGGGGTGAACTTAGATTGTACTTTGTAAGAGTTCACTGTGGTTTTCTTTCCCGACTTGACTGACTTCTTTATCCTAAACTTACCCACGCAGGAAGGAAGACTACTTAAAGTTTGGTTTGCAGCTCTGTGCAGCTGAACATTGGCCTGCCAAATGGAACACTATAGGAAACTAGCAAGGCTTATCTCATTACCTGTATCTGAAAGCTTAATAGCACTTATAAATTATTCTTTTGGCCAATTTTACATTTTGCCAAAACTCAGACATACAAGCCAAGCTATTCAAGCCAATACCACAATTATAATTCAAATGTCAAATGCGGACACATATAAAGGGGAAGATAGATAGATAGATACATAAAGGGGAAGATAGAGTCAACTACAACAAGTCATACTGGTATACAGGAAAACACAAAGGGGCTTATGAATAAATTGTATGAATAGGAATATTTATAATTGCCTTTTTCAACAAATGAGCTACTAAATACAATTTTCAAAGTAAAAGATTCTGACTTATTTTGGTTTTTGTGGGCAGAAAAAATTGTTCATGTGAGGACACGTTTACTACATAAAGCCCAAATTCACAGTGCTTGCATGGATAGAGAAATGCTTTAAAAGCATAGAAGTTATAGATTGTGTTGCTGAGAAACATTTGATTTTGTGAAAGTGATTCTCAGACATGTGAAGTTATGTTTCATTTATATACTATATGATTTTATTCATTTGGAGCCACTCATATGGCTAAGCAATATGTCAAAAAAAGGGGTAACATCCATGACAGTTACAATGCTCCCTGTCTAGTAACAGTTCTTTATTTTAATTTGCCATGTTTTTATTTTTCAATAGAATCTCAGTAAGTATTATTGCGTGTAAAGGGGGGATGACTTATTTATTGGGACCTAAGTAGGTCTGTCTCTACAAAAGCACAGCTACTGGATATCGGTGGTGGTGGTGGGGGGGTTGTTTTGTGGCAGGCATTGCATAAATTAGTATTTTTGTCTCTTTTTGCTAGTCCATAGTGCTTTGAAAATCCTTTGTAATATAATAAATATATATTTGTATAATGAAGATTTAGGAATGTTGATGAAAGCATAAATAAATAAAAAAGTTTGCCCTATATCATCATAGTTTCCTTGCAAGCAGTTCATGTAAATTATTTGCGATTACTGTTTTTTATTCAGCCTGTATGTCAGGATACTTAGCAATGTGAACAGTGTGCAATCCTTAATTAACTCCATCAACTTGTCATGTATGTTTGTTCACATATTAGTTCGGCATTCATAGTTGATTTTAAAGTGGTTATCTTACCAAAAGGACGATTTCTGACATCAGTGATAATACAAGGTCACATCTCAGATATAGACGGGACAGATATTTATTTTGTATGCATATATCATTAAACTGGCCCAGTAGTTTCATGTTAATAAACTCAATTACTACTCATGCAAGCAATGTTGTCTTTTGATATTAGTCTGAGACCAAATAGTTCTGTGTGATTTATACAAAGCCTTAAAATATGTGGTAGGGCTCAAAGTAGTGAAATTGAAAACTTATCTGATGCGCAATGTGCATTTCACATAATGATGTACAGAACATGAGCAGAAGCTGGTCCATTTCAAGCACCTCATACAGTGAATGAAAGTATAAATTACACATAGGACTAAGGGAAAAGCTATCACCTGTATGACTCTACTGCTATAGAGTAGGGGGACCCAGGAACAGAGGAGGAAGCTGCATGGAGCCAGCCACTGTGATAGCGGTGATAGGGGTGTAGCAGGGTGCACTGCTGCCAGCACTGATTCTGGGAAGGGGTGAGAGGCATCCAAAGTTTTATTACGGGGGGCCTACTAATTTCTAGTTACTCCCCTGAATCATTGATTCTTTGCCTACTAGTAGGGTAAGTTTGAATGCTAGGAATGGTGTGCAGTTTTCCTGGGACAGGCTACATGGGTTGTTGTGGGAAGGATGTACCTAGAGGACGTGTGTCCAGCACTATAGAAAGCTGAATTTTGGTGATGTGGCAGTGTGCCTGTGTAGTAGAAACATTAATTAGCTGTATAGCTGTAGTATTCCAGAGACCTGAAGCTGTGTGCAACTATTGATGGCACACCAATCTCCCACTCCAGGACATTTGCGATAGATAAAAATACATTGCATTTTATGCAAAAGCTGGCCAGAGATCGCTAGAGGACGCCACTGGATTGTGAGGAGCAGGTAGGATTTTTTTATGCTACCCCGAGTGTGGCATGAGGTTACCGCTTTTGGTACATAAAATTCACCCCAAGTCACACTTAGGAATTCCTCCAGGGTGCTAATAAATCAGGCCACGCTTGGCAAATATACTACCCATACCTAACTGAAATGTACACACCATAACCCAGAAAAAGGTAGACAAGCAGAAATCCCAGGATCTGCGTAAACGGAATGTGCAGTAGTGACCTGACACAATTTGGCATGATTCCTGAGAAAAGGCTAAATTCCAAATCAGACAGTGAGTAAATGAAGGTGAGAGGCACATCACAATAGAACAATATAACCACCAGCAAGCATACCCTTTACTACTATCAAATTGTTCGGAAGGTGGTTGTAGTGCTCACAGCACTCCAGACGACTTTGGCCCAGTGGTGAGGAGTGACTAACTTCACAGTATTGCAACCTGATTAGTACAAACAACAACAATAAAACAGTAATATGGTAGCAAGAAATAAAATCCCACTGGCACATGGACCTTGGCGTTGTTGGTCAACGTACCTCCCCATGAATAGCCTCGCAGATCAAGAGGAAGGGAGAGACTGGTAAGCAAAATCCTACCTGTGCCCACAATATTCTGTCCTAGACCCTCAGGCCCAGTGGCTTACAAAAGATTGCCCGCATTCTCCACCAACTGACAAGCAAAAACATCACCTCTGTCCGTGGGGCTAGTGGTCAGACTTCTGATAGTGTGCTATTGGGTTTCCACACATGTTTGCCTCTATCTCTAATATTTTACTTTGTAAACTCTATTCTAAATAAAATCTTTAAATCATTTTACCACGAACAGAGGTATTGTTTTTCTTTATCAACAAGTTCAGAAACTCAGGATCCTTGAAGCTATCTATAATTCTTTTCTTGCTCGAGAGTGGAGCTTACTAGCAATTATAACATTAAACCCACTCATATCACTATGCTTGTGAAATGGTCTTTAACCACGACTCCTTTCTTGCAGTTTTCATGAATGATAAACCTAAGACATAACTTGTTATTTAAAAGAAAGATTTACAGTTCAGGTACACTTTACTATTGCATTTAAATATATCTTTCTGCTCAACACAATGAAAAAATACTAATACAACAAGGATGTCTACAGTTTGGAACCTGTGGCTACCAATTTGTAGACATACAAATGTGAATATATGTGTAATGTATTAAACATGAATCATGGCCCCCTATTCCTTGTTACTACATTTTGGAAATGGCTTATTTCTGAAAACTTCAGCTGTATGTCTTGTACTTTTTACCTTCCTTAGCAAGTGGTCTTGAAAGCATATGAATAATTACAGCTAGGAAGAAAGGGTTTAGCATCTCAATCCATTAATATTCCATATGTGGTCACAATGAATAATGTTTGATTTGTGTTAAAGCAGAGGCTGGGAATCTGGAATCAACACAGATCGTTTGTTTAAAAAGACGCCATTTGAATTGGAGTATCTGCCTTCAGAATATCTCCCAGATGTCCTTGTCTGCTCGAAGTTTATTTTATGTATAACAAACTTTACTTATCTATAAAAATGGTCCAAAACTTCCTGGCATAACACTGGATAAGCATGAATCGGCTGAATATGCTATGTACATGCTAAATTTCTAAAGTTAGACACTGGAGAGCCTCTCTACAATGGCAATTGATATTTTACAGTTGATGCGCTTATCTATTTTTACTTTTTTGCCTACACTTGTACACTTAGTAGCTTAATCCATAATCCAAAGTTTTGCATATCTTAAATCCTAGTGGCTTCAGAGCAAGCTGTATAAATTTCTCCAGTTGAATGAGAATAGACACATGCCTTTTAAAAAATTAATTTGTATTTTGTCACTGTCTAAAAGAAAGTTCCATTCACAAATATTTCCTCTAACTTGCTTTTGTGTCTCTGGGACAATCACTGAAGGGAAATTAACCCTGGTGGTATTAATATTTAACCCCTTTCTACACTTCAAAAAAAGAATAAAAAAGAATAGAACATTTCACAATTTCATAGCACAATAAGACACCTCCCTGAGCCATTTTCTTTTTGCAACATTTTTCATAAATAATTTTAATTACATTAAAAGAAAGTGATTTAAGTTTAAAATGTAAGATTTAAGTAAAATAGACTAAACTGTGCCATTCCTTGTCCTATTACATTTTTATTTAAATAGATGACACAGGCAAAACTGGTGGATCTGTGATAATAGGGGTGGCCCAATTGAAGAGAAATGTGGTGGACATAAGTAAATACGTTAGAACCAGCACAAACAACTACTGACTATCAGGAGCCGCTCTGTCATTCTGCTGGCAGAATGCGTGCCATGTCGAATCTGGGAATACATCTCTCTGGTGACACTTTGCCCCAAAAAGGCTAAAATGGAAATTGCAAAAAAATTCAGCTCTGTAACCAAATCTTGTGCCTTGGCTCTTGATTGGTCAGAGCCGAATTGAAGTTTGATTCTGACATGGTCGCCTCATCCTTGATATCATACTACGTATTTGCTAATTGTCAGCATTTGTTCTCTCTTTTCTATTACTGCTTTGATATTGATTACCCATTCTCCAATGTCACCTGGACTGACCTCTGTTTTTTCTCAACTTGTCTTTTTTTTCTCAACTTGTAGTTTTTTGTCTCAACTCAAACTGTTTAACTCCCTTGGATTATGAGCCTTTATGTTTGGTCTCCCATGCATGATTTCTGGTTTGTTTTGCTTCCCTGGATTTACGTCCTGACTGTCTTACTTCCTGTGATTCACCTCTGGTCCTGTCTGCATTTGGGGTTCCCTAGTTATCTGTCCATCCTTGCTATCCCTTTGCACCATCTCTTGCTTACCTAAGTTTTGAGGGCAACTAAGTATTGGGATGGCCTGACTTGCCTTCTGAGCAAGAGCTTGTCTGCAGGCACAGACAACAAAGACAGACTTAGTGATTGGTGCCTAAATGAAGCATCGGCACGTCACCAGTGACAAGCACACAGGCCCTTATTTGTTAAAGCTCTCCATGGCTGGAGAGGAGACACTTTCATCAGTAAATCTAGGTGATCCGACAAACCTGAAATGTATTTCTTAAAAGTAATTTGCTATTTGTTAGCAAATGTTTTCAATCCTGCACCAGATCATTTTCAGGTTTGCTGGATCCCTCAGCTTCACTAATGAAAGTGTATCCTCTCCAGTCTTGGAGAGCTTTATAAAATCAGCCCCCAGTTTTTGAAGTTAACTCTTAAAGTCTATTTATAGTATTGTAGCTAAAGCTCCTCTTTACCCAGTTAACATCTCTTCCCCTTTTAAGCCTTCTTTTCAAAAATACATTTTTTTTAAATTCTGCTTCTTTTTATATTATACATTTATTTGCATATCTTGCAGAATATACTGACATATACATTCATTTTTTTAGGAGTTGCCTTTGCTCTGGCAGTGTATGCTTAATGTCCTCTGCTTGCCAGATTTAGCATACTGCTGGGCATCACTCAACCTGTCATTGGAGCTCAGAGATGAGAGAATGCAGTGGCCAGAGCGGGGGACAAAGTGAGCATGTAACTGGTCGAGTGCAATATTTTATGAACATAAAAATCTAGAATTTGATTTTAGGCCACTGAATGTTGGTCTCAACAATACTATTGATAACCATTACTACTAATGAAAATTTAGGAATAAATAAAACTTTCTGTACCTTACTTAAGCAGGTGTCAGAGGGCTAGATCTTAAGAGATGCTGAAAGTTATACCACGTCCCACAGAGCCATAGTCTCTTTGAGGTTCCATATAGTAGGTAGATAATAAATAATAATGCAACATTTTTACATGCACATATGATGCCTGCCAGTACTTTAGAAATATAATTTAACTGGGTATGTTGGAAAATCCTGGATGCTAAATTGTCAACACATTGATGAATGTTTTGCTTAGTCAACTGAATAGCGTCCACTGTAGTCCATGTGAAAACACAATAAAACACACTTGTGCTTACTCACACTAAAAACAACACAGAAAACATTACTATTTACCTTACCTAGTCCACAAATTCAACATATAACTCGAACAGGACATCTGGTAAAAATATATCCCTGAAAATATGGAAATACTAGAGGTAACCTAATTAAACTTAGTACAGAAATGTAAGCACATACTCACAGACATCACTAGAAGCTTTCTTTGGCTGAAGTCCCAGACTGAGCTTGCTGTGATATTGTACAAATCATTTTTCCCATGTGTTAGAAACATAGATTGTAAGCTCCTATATGTCAGGATATTGCCTGTTTTTTTCTACTCCAACATGCAGTATAAAAATATAATTGATCTAGCTGAAATTTATTTTAAATTCAACAAAAAAGACATCTGTAAGTATTTAGAGATGAAGTTAAAAAAACCACGGTCATTTTTTTTGAATGGTAAAACGTGTACAATAGAATGTGAAAGTCTAGCACTTTAATGTGAGTTCCATCTGCAACTGTTTAAATGGTCCAGTGACATTCTTAAGGTCAGCGAATGACTAGCTAATGATGGATAATTGTAAGAAATGTTTGTGCTATATATGTTTATTATAAGTACTTAATGTAACAAAGAGAAATGAGACTTGGCTTTCCAAAATAGATCCTTGTAAAATAATGACTGATGCTTACCTAAAATATCCTGTTTTTGCCTCATTTTTGTTTTTAACTTGTCATGACAATTAAATCTTAGGCAGTTGATCAGTTGATTGCTTTCAAATGGCATTTAGTAAAGAAATGTAAGTATGCTAAATCCAAAAAGCCGACATTAATCGAATTTTACCTAATCCATGGCATCCAAGGCTTTCTACTGTATTTCTTGTCGGGACCCTAGCTATTTTAGGAATTTTGTTTTAAATTGGAATATTTTATCTTATTGAAAGTAGTTAAAAAGGATCCCCAATGAAAAGTAAAATATATATACAGTATATATATATATATATATATATATTTACACAAATTTACAAAAAATTTTCTGTGACACTTCTTTTCTTTTCTTCAGAGTATAGTAGTCCTTCTTTGGGTGGCCATGTTATGTAGACACCTCCTTGGCATTTAAACAATGAAGATTTCTAAGGATCTGTAAATAATAACAGAAGTGACACCAATACAAGGGGATGGTAGCTGGGACATGCTGGCAAAGACACATCTGCAGTGCTGGATTATCAGTTCCCCATCCCCAGGCACCCAAGCACCCAGGCACCAGGGGCTGAGGGGGTGTAGGATAATATTTGCCCTGCATTGGGCTGAAATTTCACACCATTTCATGTCCTGTGGGAAAACTTTCCAACAGAGACACAGATTAAATATAAAATATGGCAGAGGCTCTAACAGTTCCCTGTTCTAGGGAAAGAAAAAAAAAGTCTTGGCTTAGGCATCCAAAAGGTTTTGCAAGATCCATATGTTAGAAATCAGGAAAGGTGTTTGTTCACATAGATTCATATGTATGTGAATGTTATTGTAATTGTGTAATTTTTGTACTACATGTGTGTAAAGGTTGCTGGAACGTTTGTGTTAAGTTGCCTGGGTTAGCCACCAACTGGTAGAGAGGAATCTGCCTGCTGTTTAGTTAATGCCTGCCTGGCTAAGATTTATTTTTGTTTTGTTTTATCTTATGCAACTTTTTAAAACTGTGGGTCAGTTTCAACCTTATCTACTGTCTCCATTGTGCCTAGTACCCCATTCCTGGGAAAGAACTAGAAAGAGGGTAAACCCAGAGTTCCAATATAAATTAGATCAGACTTTTACCTAATGGATGCTAGAGACCAACTAATAAATTCATTAAAAAAAACAAGTCAAGAATGGATAAAGCTAGATCAAAGTGATTTAAGCTGGATGCCTCCAAGATCAGACAAATTAACCAAGGAAGAGAAGCTAGCACCTAAAAAATTAAAGTGAGATCACTTTCCGAGCAGTAAAACAAACAGGGGAAATTGTCTTAGTGGCTCAAATGGTGGGCAAATCATTTTCTTAGGTTAACTTTTAACAAACAGGATTTCATTTCTTAATGCCACATGATATAAGTTTGACAGCTTTGTAAAATCATCTAGATTTGTACATTAGATAGTCCTGCGAGTTGTTGATTAAAAACTTTATGGACTGTTGTTGGCCCTTATGTTGGTGGGTGTCCTGCTGCACTTGCTACATTTAAATCAGAATTTAAATCAGAAAAGAAAAGATTTTTTCTAGAGAGTTTAAAGTAAAACTTTCATTAAATAAAACAAACAAAAAAAACTTTCCTTTCACAGAGTGCTCTACCCCACCACAATTCAAAATAATTAGGTCCGGCACTGTCCCAGATTTCTTCTTCTTTTTAAAACTGTCCTGGATTTCTTCTTCTTTACCACCTGCCAAATGCTTGCTCTAGACAGTGATAGGGGAAGAGCTTGGTAGTTCATTCACATTTCCTAAGTGGTGAAAAGCAGCTGTTGTTTAATCAACCATCTTTACAACTTCTAAATATAAAAAAGGGGTTTGTTTTAATGAAGCCCACAATGTAGCCTTTCTTGACCTTTTTAACATGGGAGAACCCCTAAAATAACTTTAGAGTCTTTAGGGAACCCTTCCTATATTTATTATATCCACAGATCACAGTACATTAGTGGCGATCAGTAGAAAAAATGTCTGTCACATTGAAGGCCATTGGAAACCTTACCACCCTCACAAATAGCCAAAAAGATAATTGGTGTCACTTAAACTGACCTGGGAGGAATAAACTGTATATTGCTCAATAAAAGTATAGTAACCTCTGGAGAAACACTGAGGTTCCACTGAACCCTGGCTGAGAAACACTGAAATGTGGGTTAAGATGAAGCTTTAGAAAATGTGTTTTACTCCTCTATTTGTCCTCATTTGTTTTTAAAGTAATCCATGCCACTCTTGACTTCATTGGTCACAGGTCACATAACATTAGGACATGTTTGGCTCTATAGAGGGGCCTTATCATTCAGTCGTGATGGCAGGAGCTTTTCTATTCAACATTTGGCTTGATTAGGCTATATATTATTGCATCCAGAATGTATTTAGCTGATATAAATTGAGAGTTCAGTTGGGCTTTATTGAAATTGAGAATTGGTTTTGGATTATGATAAATATAATATACGTTTGGACTTCAGTCTGGTACAAAACTAAATCATTTTGTGTTTGTAATTACAGCCACAAAGTCACCAACTTTATAGATGCCATTGAATAAATCAGCTCCCTGGCTGTGTTATAAATATCATCTGGACAAATCACTTATCCAAGCTTTAAATATCATCTGGACGAATCTCTTGTCCAAGCATAGATTTGCCAGTTTAATGTCATTTTTATTTATAGTTAGTTCAATGCCCATTTATTTAAAAAAAAGACACCACATCTGTGGAAGGTCAATGTATTGAATCCAGTGACAATTCGGTTGTAACAATATGTCATTGAGGGGCATCATATATCCGCTTCATAATAACAATGTGGAGCATACTTGTGATTATAGCAAAGTAAAAATTTCAGGCATCATCGCATCAAACAGCATCCAACTTTCCATCATAGCCAGCAGTAATTTGTAGACTGCAGTGATCCGTGTACATATTCACACAGTAATTCCCCCTTTTAAAGCCCAACAAAGAGAATGGCTGTAAATTTCAGCCAGAAAGTATGGAAACAATTCATTTTATAGGAAAGAAACCATATGGAGAACACACAAAACTTTGAATTTTACTATTAATTATATTAAAGTCATGTAGACATCCTATACTGCCAGAAGAAAAAATACACATTATTAATTTCTTTTCTTTTTAACTTTCTATTTTTTTTTTCATTTTGATGTTACAAATTATAAAACGTTGATTAAAGTGTATTTTAAGAGATTACGGAACACTAATATAAGGACAATTGTTTCACCAGAAATAATGGCATTGTTGACTTCTCATTTTCTAATGGAGGATCAGGTGACATAGTAACTGAAACCTTTACTATTATTGCTACATTCATACCTAAAAATAAGCATGATCACCGGTTTACAGATTGCCAAAACGGTGAGTGTTTCAAATATACCTTGAACACCACCACCTTTGCTATAAACACCATTTTTAAAGGTGGAGATGGTGGCTGTAAATTAAGAGAATAGGCCATGTGCACCACTTTTGACAATCATTTACTCCATTCAAATAAATAGTATTTCTGAATACCACTTTAGGGTAATTACCATATAGCACCACCGTATAAGACTTAAGGTTTTAGAAATCTCTGGCTTTAAAAATGGAGATTAGATTACAAAAATTGAGAAACAAACATGCCCTGGTGTGTCCTCCTCATTCATTTTAATTGGATAGGGGAAAAGGAAGTTATTTTCAGGTTTTGCATTTCTGTGGTATTATCATGCAAATCTGAAAGTTTCTGTTAGTAGTAATGCCAGACTCAACTGTATTGAAATGTACAATTACTGTCACACAGGCCATTTATTAAAAAGCCACCACTGTTTCTCTATATATGTAGTGCCACAGTGATCTTGTTATGCAGAAATAATGTATTCATTGAATTCAAACATACTCTTTTGATTATAAAGTTGTCAATGATAAAATTCATTCATATTACCCAGATTGACTAGGAAATAACTGGAGCTGCTGACTTATATGGACTTAACGCCAGTCAAACCGTAAATGAGTTTAAATCAGGTAAATGCATTGCAAATGATTGAAAGCTAAAATGTGTTCTCTCCATGGCTATTACACATCAGGTGTGTAATTTACAACCCCATTTACTTGACCCAAGGCAAGCACTACTGGCAATGTTCTCCTCCTTAGACTGAGTTGTAGATTATTTACATTTATCCTTCAAGCTACCAAGCAAGTAAATGCTACAAAATTGAGAACTTCTGATGTCTTGATTGGTGCAGTGGTTTCTAGGGTTTACAACATCCTGGAAAAATTCCCACTGATTCTCATGATAAATGCCATGATAAGTCCTAGCAATCTTCATTCATGGAGACCTAAGTAGAATTCTCCAGACATGATGTGGGTGTGCAGTCCCTGAAGTCTTCCCTTTTCCCATTGTCATACACTGCCCACCTCTTTTTCTTCCTCGTCTGATCTTTTATCTGTCCTTATCTTGTTTCCTATAGTGGCACCAGCAATGCCATTTATCAGGTTAAGAAGCCTGGGTCTTATCAGCCCCTCTGTTCTTCCCTGTACTTTATAATGCGTCATGTTCATCACCACTCTTTTATGCTTTATATCTGACATGTATCTATCATCTCGGTGTTCTTGCAGGACTTGAGCTTTCTGGCATTTGCATTATCTGATTCTAACATAGCTAGGGGTATGGCAGACCTCTATGAGTTGATCAATATTGCCCCACAGAAAGCATAGGTCCCACTCTGCAGCATACTGGTGGAAGTTTCCTTTACTACAGGATGTTGCCAATATAGAAGAAAACAAACTACACCCCTTTTGTTTTAATGCATTGGAATGAATTTAGCCTATTTTATTATTTAGCTTAAGTTTGCTTTCTTTTAGGTCATTAGCCATTGTGTTTGTCCTGGGTTTGGTTTTGTTTATAAAGTTGCTTCAAGCAGATCTAAACCCGCACGTCTAACCTTTCCACGTTTCATCTCAGGCCATTGCAATCTCCTTTCTTTTTTCCACCCGACAATCTTTGTTCATCTTGAGTGTTTATGCCCAGATTACTTAACTCTCACACAGGTGCACAGGAATTCATTCAGCTCCAGCACACACAAGGGAAGCCTGGATAGCCGGGCTTCACTGGCAACCACTTTGATGACTGAAACCTGAAGCCATCAGACAAATATCGCCTGTCCCTTCCTGCAATAATGACCTACCTGATTATGGAAACCTAAAAATGAAACTTAGTTCCACTTTTAAGTCTCTAAACAAAACTCATATACAGATTTTGATTAAAATAAGGACAAGCGTGAGAACAAGTTCTCTGAAACATAATGATACAGGTTTCTAAAAGGGCCATTTACAATGTTTTAATTATTTTTTAGTGCTTTAAAGTCAATGTTGACTCCTGGCAACCACATGGATGATCGTTCTCTGCATTCAAGTATTTAGACTTCACAAATGACCACCTCATACTTCTTGAAACAGTATCCAGGCACTTTATTGCTGGATTTCTTTTGTCTTTTCCATTGAATTAGTTCTCATTATATGTCAGGATTACATAGATAGCCAATGGCTGGACTTGATTTATTGAAGATTCATTGCTTTCCTTTCCTTGCAGTTTTTTTGCCGGAATTCCTAAAATTATTAGGCAACATCAAAGTTTATAGGCATTAGTACTTTTCCTGCCATGCTTCTTCTGTTCAGTTTTACATTCATATAGAGTAACAGAAAATTCATTTACCCCAATACTTCTGACCTTATAGACACATCAGTAAATGTAAGGATTTTTCTAGGTCTTTCATTCTTGCTTCTCTAAGTGCCAGTCCATGTCCTATTTCTTGACTGCTGAATCCTTTGCATTTAATAATTAATCTAAGGAGGCAGAACCTGTCTACTACTTCTATGTCTTCACCATTACTGCTGAAGTTAGCTGTCTTCCATGTTATCACAGTTTAAGTTTTTTCAAGTCCAGTCGTTTCACTCTGTTTCTAAAACACACCAATTTTTCCTAATAAGCAGGTTAAGCATGTAAGTCATACATTTAAACACATGTGCAATTAGTAAGGTTATTTTTAGTATGGCCAGCACACTTCTAAGTCTTTTACTTGAAAGTTTCTATTGGGTTCTGCACAGCTTCTTTAAAAAAAAAAAAAAAATCCCAATTGGGTACTTATGCTCCAACACATGCACAGCACAATATCATTTTTTTTTCACAGAAAGGTTGTTAGTATTTTGAAAGTCTGCCCTAGTTCAGTCAAGGCTTCCTGTGAATTTGGCCCATAACTTGGCTGACCTGAGTTAAGAAGCAAAAAAGTCGTGGTGGTGAATTTTGTTGTTTAATTGACTAATGACATAGGGGTAAATACCAATCCAAAACATATTTTTTTTAAATATAGGTAGAGGCTCTTCACATGTGACTATGCAACAAATACATTAGCAGCCCATATTTGGATGTGGCATGTACTTTCTTTTACAATTAGCTTGGCTTACATAAAACATCAACACCAACATGCTAATTGATTTTTTTAACTGGCAGATAGAAATTGGCCAGTGGCTGGCCCTGTCCTGGCTGATGCAAAACTGTCCTTGTACTGGTACTTTCTTTCACATTTTTTTTTTAATTAAAGGACTGTAGATGATACAGCATCGTAAAATTACTCAGCAGTAGGACAGTTTTAAAGGGGAAGAGCTGGTCAAAATGTGTATATACTGCTTGTATAGTAACAATATTTGTACAAGTACTTTTTCCCATACATATAAAGTGGGCCTTAATTATGA
This sequence comes from Pyxicephalus adspersus, assembly GCF_032062135.1. Lineage (NCBI taxonomy): Eukaryota > Metazoa > Chordata > Amphibia > Anura > Pyxicephalidae > Pyxicephalus > Pyxicephalus adspersus. Next base: position 134,007,875 of record NC_092859.1, on the reverse strand, counting down.
AATCTGTTCAGCTGCAGCCCCTGGCAGGTGATGCAGGATTACCTGGGGCACAGTGCATCTAAGTGTCTCCCGGTCTTTACCAGAGCAAGGGGTGATCAGCTGGTGGCAGACTATTTTGCTGGAGGGAGAACTCCAGATCACTGCCCTTAGGCTCTCCCCACCAGGGATGAGCAGAACAGAGGGCTTTGGAGTAGAGACAGCCAAGATCAAGTACTGGGTAGGATGCTAGCGATAGGCTAGCGGCAGGTAAGCAGAGTCCAAGTCAAGGCACAGATCAGGGCAGACGGCAGGAAAGCATTGTCTAAGTCCAGACACAGGTCAGGGCAGGCAGCAGGCAAGCATAGTCTAAGTCCAGACACAGGGCAGGCAGCAGGCAAGCATAGTCTAAGTCCAGGCACAGGTCAGGGCAGGTGGCTGGTAAGCATAGTCGAGGTCAGGCCAAGGTTAGGAATCCAAGAGGCTAATTGTGTCAGGGTATAGCTAAGCAAGTCTCAGGTAGAAAAAATGAGGATCCAGCAGCCAGAACCGGAAAATAGCAAGATATAAATAACACTAGCAGCCAATAGCAGGACAAGTTTGGAACCAGAAAGTAGTCCACTCATTGGCTGCATCACATACTCTGAAACACCTTCAGCTGTGGTAACAAATCTCATTATGCTTCAGTCTGTAAATGTCTACACTGATCCTCCACTATGAACACATGCAATAGAGATTCCTGCAAGAAACCTATATGATGACTATGATGATAAAACCGAAGTACTAGGTTTGCCATTGGACTGAAAATGAGTTTCTTATAAGAATATATATATAAATATATAAAGAACCAGAACATGTTCAGGGCTCTCCTAGGAAGAAAGGATGGTTTGTTAAAAGAAAACTATCATCAAAAATGATCCTTAACTGGAAAAGCACAGCTTTAAATGTCATTAGCCTCCTTCCAACCTGAAATTTCAGTCTTGAATTGGCTGGATTTCTCTTGAACTAGAGCCCTAGTGAATTCTACAAATGGTGATACATTCTCCTTGCCAAAATTCTATTCATTCAGAAAAATTAATAGGGTCAACTTAATACAAAAAAACCTGCTCTGTGTCTCTAAATAGCCTTTCACATGTGGTGCTGACATTTGTTTCCATAAAATTTACAGACAATAAACAGAAATGCAGACCATATCCAGCAATATTAAGTTTTTCATGATTTTATGAGACTTTGTGTCATACTGATAGACAGTGTGTTGCTATTTGGCACTGGTATAATATTTTTTAATCCAGGTCTTTCATGGTCAAAAAGAAATAGCCCCCTAAGTGTCTCAAACCGTAAACCTATAAAATAGAGTTAAAAGGATAACTGTATTATTAAAGTAAAGTTCAGTTATCCTTTGCTTCGTACATATAGGAATCATAACGTAAGTTGTAATACCCATTTAGGATGTGTGATATACTTACTGTAGTCCACTGTGTGAGTGGCATTCTACTGGGTGGGCACCAGATTTACTTGTGGCTCCATGTGTCATAGACAACAATAAGACCTGGTTTTATCTTCAAGCCTAAAGCAGACCCGATGCTTTGCCAAATATCACATAGCTTGGCTGATCAAAGCGACTACAATGAGCTTTAGTAAGCCACACACATATAAATTCTTAATGACACATTCCAGACATGTAAATGTCAGTATCGTAATATTGGATCAGAACCCTGAGAACTCAAATTCTGATTTCCATTTAAAGGTCAATAGCTCTGATCAAGGACAAAATCAACTCCTGTAGGACCTATCCGACCACCACTAATCCTGTGTAAAACCCTGTTACCTAATTTTTTTTAGCATACAGAGTCTGGTAGAGTATTTTAGTGGGGAAAATACATTTTGTTATATATTTCCATTTAAATCTATCGTTCAGATCATAAAGTTCAACAATAAAAGAAAATAGCAAAGGTACAACTACCCCATCTGGTTCCCTCTGACTACAGTTTTCTGTACTAGAATACTGTGTCGAGGAATCCTATCATAGGATGTCAGATAAAGTGGTTTAAAGGTCTGCTATTTAAAAAAGAGGTTGATAAACCCATAAAAAATATGGTTCTGTTAGGAGATGAAATGCCAAGAAATAGTAGCAGCCCTTGCTTCCCTTTAGGCATGCAGCCTGATGTATTTTATTGGCATCCCCAGCACACACTGTGAGGCTGTGCACAGCTGAAGGGGATTATAGAGGCAGATCAGTTCCTGGCTCAGTCCTGCACAGTCATTGGCTGCTAGGACTTTATGGCCTCTCTGCTCCCAGTCACCAGTGCTTGTTGTAGTGTTAAGCTAGGCTGACTTGCTGCTTGGCTGTTCCTATTTCCTTCATTTAATTCACTGGTAGACACATCATGAAAATGTTCTTGCTTGCATAGAATTTGCATAATGCCAAGACTTTGATTTTTTTGTTAGTTTATATGTATGTCAGTAATCTCTTTTGGCTATGATGATTTTCAGTCTTGTTTTGTTAAATGCATACCACATTTTGAGTTTTATAGCTCAAACAGCAAATCTGGAGACCAAAGCTTTTGATAATAATGTTAACAGTAGAAGGTTTGGCTCACCAGTAAATGCAGCTTTAAGAAGCACTAAGTCAGCACCAATGATCTCCTTCCAGCAATACTGAGTGCAGTATAGTCATCAGCCCATTGAATCCCCAAACTTTATTGGTGTAATTATTTGAATATGTTTCCTATTACGGAAATCCTTCCATTTTTAGATAATCTAGAGTCTCATCCATTCCCTCACTATCATTAAAATAATGCACTGGAAATTTAATAAAACTGTTGGAACTGGAATCAGTGATTTTCATGTCAATGTACCTGTAAAGCTCTGCATATATTTTTTTTATATTTAGCTATTAGAAATATATTAGTCATTTCATTTTTGTTTGGTTTGCCATCACAGAGCAAAATAGCTTTGTAAAAGTCAAAAACTGTTTATTTATTTATTTTTTATGGCTTTCAACAAAATTCTAGAACAGCACTTATCCTACTAATGGGATTGGGCTAGTGATGGCAGTAGGATGCATTTTCTTGTTTTCTGCCCTCTCCTCTCTCTTGCATCTAATAAGACAGAAAATCTACATGGGGCCAACATGCACTTATGTGCTGTTTCTTTTTGTCCATTACAAGTTGCCACTGTAATATACAATACATATAATGAATTTTCTTCTTGGCTGAGTGGTTTTGCCTTGTTAAAAATTCATTTCCTGCTATCCATCAAAAACTTTTTTGGGTTTAGGCTCTTGTTCGAAGAATGATGCAGCGAGCAAAATTCCATTTGCATCCAAATCTAAAGAGGGACCCGGAGCAGGGAATACAGCGTAGGGGCACATGACAGGTGTGCTCGTGCTGCCCTGGAAAGAAAGGGGGGGTAGGAGTAGGATTGAATTTCAGTGAGAAGGAGGGAGGGAGAGGAGTTAGGGTCGGAAGTTTAAAGGGGGGTGGAGTTTGAGTAGATAA